>NW_025534743.1:20000-90000 GCF_020615455.1 Coregonus clupeaformis
GACAACCTAGCGCGAGCCCGCGAACCCCTGACCCCCCAGCCCTCATGCTATCAGCTCACATTAACTCCCACACAGAGTGATGCCATTATTTTGCTCCAGAGACTCTATTGACACAGAGGATTTAAAGCCCATGTGCCTGTGGCCCCATTCCTTTCATACTCATGCTAGCCCCCCTCTCTGGGGCCCTAATGGCCGCCCTCTTTCCTATTAACAAGCTGCTTTAAGGTGAAGCTGGGCGGAGAGACGCAACATGTGGAGCTATACGTTTTGCGCTGCGGCCATTTTAGTTTTTCCATAGGTGGATATACTTTGTGTGCAAACTTTTGGCATGTGCAAACACACACACGCTCACAGGCAAGCACGTACACACACACACACACACTTTTTCAAATTGCGCTTCTCATCTGAGGCCCACGTGTGTCATTAGCGAATTCCAGCCTGGCAGCTCCTGCGGTCTGCACTTTTTACAGCTCCACAATAAGAGAGAACAGAACAGGCTGCTAGCGAGGAGCGGGATCAGACAGACATTTACAGCCTCTACTCTTCCCTGTAATAACACAGATAAACTCATAGAGGAGAAAGAGGAAGGAGCACTATGGGGAAAATCCAGATTTGAGAGAAATGCGTGGCAGTCCAAATGCCGATTAGTTCTCCAGTCCTTGCATTAACTGAAACAGTGCAAATCCTTCATTGGCATCAAATGCATGACACAAAAGTGGGTTATATTGACTCCTAACTATGCAACGTGTTCACAGTACACCCATTTTCACTACAATTGATATGACACAAGCATTCTTTCAGGATGTCGCTGTTCATCGTGCATTGAGGTCAATGGATTTGTGCAGGTGCTGTGCAGGTATATCTCCAATGTAGATTGATACCATTTGCTATGTGCTGTGTACCATTTCTGACCTAATCCAATGTAGAAATGTATTACATTCTGAAACAGCTTTAGCCTCACCTTACCATGTCATCGCTCCTCACTAAGAGCTTGTGTGAGAGAGGGGGAGAGAGGGGGAGAGAGGGGGAGAGAGGAATGTAAACTTTCTGTGGAATTTAGAAAGGGGGGTACAAACTAAAGGTTATCAATTTGTTTAGTTACGGCTTGAAGAACAAAAAGCGCTGTGTGTGTCTGTCTGTGTGTGTGTGTGTGTGTGTGTGTGTGTGTGCGTGCGTGTGTGTGCGCGCGTGCGTGCGTGTGTGTGCGCACGTTTCCTTCAGGATGTCAAAGTGTGTATTATTCATTATTGTTTTGGCTGACCTGAGCCTCCTGAGCCTTGTCCGTTAAACTGAACGTTCCAGTTGGATTTTCTATAGTTCTCTCTGATCAGTTTCAGTTGGATTTTCTATAGTTCTCTCTGATCAGTTTCAGTTGGATTTTCTATAGTTCTCTCTGATCAGTTTCAGTTGGATTTTCTATAGTTCTCTCTGATCAGTTTCAGTTGGATTTTCTATAGTTCTCTCTGATCAGTTTCAGTTGGATTTTCTATAGTTCTCGCTGATCAGTTTCAGTTGGATTTTCTATAGTTCGCTCTGATCAGTTTCAGTTGGATTTTCTATAGTTCTCTCTGATCAGTTTCAGTTGGATTTTCTATAGTTCTCTCTGATCAGTTTCAGTCAAAGATTCAGAGACCATAATATCAGTTCTAGTAACATTCATCACTAGAGTTCCTGTTTGTTGACTGTCATCATCCAATAAATACATCAAGGGAGAGAGAGAGAGAGAGAGAGAGAGAGAGAGAGAGAGAGAGAGAGAGAGAGAGAGAGAGAGAGAGAGAGGGAGAGAGACAGAGAGAGAGGGGGGAGAGAGAGAAAGAGAGAGAGAGAAATAGAGAAATAGAATGACTAGAACGGTAATTCTCTAGTTCTATGAAGGGGGCAGGACCAATTGTTATGGTATAATCTGATATAGTATTATTCTTATGTCATAGTGTGTTACAGCCAATCATATCACTGAACAAACTGAGACATTACAGACTGTATATTGATTTCAAAGTTATATAGAATAACAGCTGTAGCTGATGCCTTGTTATTCTTAGTGGCTAGACAGAGAGAGAGAGAGAGAGAAGAGAGAGAGAGAGAGAGAGAGAGAGAGACAGAGAGTGACAGAGAGGGAGAGAGAGAGAGAGAGAGAGAGAGAGAGAGAGAGAGAGAGAGAGAGAGAGAGAGAGAGAGACAGAGACAGAGAGAGAGAGAGAATCTGGCAGCAATTATTGTGTTCTGCAACCATTTAACCCAACCACCCTTTAACAGCTCTGTTTACCAATTAGATAAGTAGCTTTTGTTATTGCATTTTCAAAATCACCCTCTCTTAGTGCCAATCTCATGGAAACACCCCAAACACCCTCGTCCTTCTCTCCTTGTCTCTCCTCTTCACCCTCCAAACTATGAGAATGTGAGAGATGCGTTGGTACTAACAACTCATGGTGGTGGACATCTAGTTGATTTTGATGTACTTATGAATATCGGTTGGATGTACTTTTGATGTACTATTCTTCAAACCCATTGGAAGTCATCCTATTTTAGTTTACTGAACACTGTGAATCATGTATTCAACCATTTTGAGATACAACCATTTTGAAACTAGTCATTTACTGAAGGATATGATCAGATGATATATTGTCCACTGTGCTGATATGACTGCAATTCACATGAATTAATGGACGATAAGTGCTAATGAACATGTTATAACAGATTATTAATAAGTAGGAGTTTTTCCTGGTCGGGTCACGTGGCAGGTAAAACTCCTGGCTCTTCTACTTATGAGGCTCTTGCACGAAGACGTGATACCAAAAAAGAAGTACCACTCCAAGTTCAGAGGTCAGACAAGCCGTTTCCTGCCGGCTCCCCACAGGCTCCTGAACCTCCGTCTCTAACCACCACAGTACCACATAGACATTTCTTCTCCTTTCTTTCTTTCTTTCTTTCTTTCTTTCTTTCTTTCTTTCTTTCTTTCTTTCTTTCTTTCTTTCTTTCTTTCTTTCTTTCTTTCGTTCTTTCTTTATTTCTATCAGTACTGGATAAATGAACTCGTTTTGCAGTTAGCTCTGACTGTGTAGGAAACTCCTGCCAACCTCCACCAGCATGGAGGAAAAAAAGAAATGGAGGAAGGGAAAGAGAGAGAGAGAGAGAGTGAGAGAGAGAGAGAGAGAGAGAGAGGAAGAAAGAGAGAAGTGTGAGGGACAGAGGGAGGGAGCGATAGAGAGAGAGAGAGAGGGAGAGAGAGAAGTGTGAGGGAGCGAGGGAGAGAGATTGAGAGAGAGAGAAGTGGGAGGGAGCGAGGGAGAGAGATTGAGAGAGAAGTGTGAGGGAGCGAGGGAGAGAGAATGAGAGAGAGAAGTGTGAGGGAAAGAGAGAGATTGAGAGAGAGAGAGAAGTGTGAGGGAGAGAGAGAGAGAGATTGAGAAAGAGAGAGAAGTGTGAGGGAGCGAGAGAGAGAGATTGAGAGAGAGAGAAGTGTGAGAGAGCGAGGGAGAGAGATTGAGAGAGAGAGAAGTGTGAGGGAGAAAGAGAGAGAGATTGAGAGAGAGAGAGAAGTGTGAGGGAGCGAGAGAGAGATTGAGAGAGAGAGAGAATTGTGAGGGAGCGAGAGAGTGAGATTGAGAGAGAAAGAAGTGTGAGGAGAGAGAGTGATTGAGAGAGAGAGAAGTGTGAGGGAACGAGGGAACGAGGGAGAGAGATTGAGAGAGAGAGAGAGAGAGAGAGAGACCCTGCCAACCATAGCCAGCACCAAAAAAAAAAAAAAAAGTGGGAGAGACTTGAGAGTGAGAGAGAAAAAAAGAGAGACGGAGGGAGGGAGGGAGGGAGGGAGACCCATGTCTCTCATCCTGTGCCAAGGATTAGATTCCCCTCCAGTTATTAGACTCTTCCACTGCGCTGACAGAGAAGAGGGGGAGAAGGGGGGGAGCTAGGGAACCAGGGACGACAGGGGAGGATAGAATTCAGCCACAGACAACAACCTTGACAAACCCAGTCTCTCCATTATTTATGACTGGGCAGTCAAGAGATGTTTCGTTCGATTAAAGTTCCTCGAATTTCCGAAAGCCTAGAAAATCTCAAATGTCCTGCTCCCTCTGGGCACCCCTGCCTGGCTGTCTAGTGGTACGGCCCGGACCTGTGTTTTTGGAGACAACTATCATTACAGGGCAACTTCCATCTAGCAGGGCCACATTTAGGTTGGCGTCAGGGATATCTCTGCCATCAGAAGACTGTATCATCAGTCAGACATGTACATCACAGACTACAACAGGGCCTGCTGGCTGCCAGTGAGTTGTGCTTGTGATTTTTTTTGTTCATTGGAAAATGCATTGAAGCAAAAGATTGAGAGTTATGGCAACAAAGGCACACTCAGTGCTCTCTCTGTGTGTGTAGCCTCTGTACTGTGTGGGTCAGTATGGATCTCTGTAAAGATGGGTGGACTAGAGTGCATTCAACATAATATCTGCTGAACCATCCTTCCTTCCTTCCTTCCTTCCTTCCTTCCTTCCTTCCTTCCTTCCTTCCTTCCTTCCTTCCTTCCTTCCTTCCTTCCTTCCTTAGAAGTGGTTTCCTAAGAATAAGGGCGAGGGCCAAAACAATAACACTGCCTAGACACTTCAACCAATCACTGAAGAGAAAACATAACACGTCGTGTCAACAAGGCGGAGGGCAGAGAAGCAACAGAGGCCCAGCTGAGAGTGGTGGCCAGGAGGAGGGTTATTAGTCCTACAGTATGTACTGTATGACAGCAGTATGTACTGTATGACAGCAGTATGTACTGTATGACAGCAGTATGTACTGTATGACAGCAGTCTTTAGAAAAGGAGGACAGAAAGCAGCCAGTTTCTTCTGTTTCCTTTACTTTAACATCAAAGGGTGCTAAGGAGAGGGCGGAGCAAACAGAGACGGTCAACTCCTCTATGTAGCCAGAGGAACACACACTCCCATCTACAACAGCGACAAAGAAATAGAATGACTAGAACAGTAATTCTCTAGTGCTATGAAGGGGGCAGGACCAATTATTATGGTATAATCTGATATAGCATTATTCTTATGTCATACTGTGTTACAGCCAATCATATCACTGAACAAACTGAGACATTACAGACTGTATATTGATTTCAAAGTTATATAGAATAACAGCTGTAGCTGATGCTTTGTTATCCTTAGTGGCTAGAGAGAGAGAGTCAGAGAGAGAGAGAGAGAGAGAGAGAGAGAGAGAGAGTCAGAGAGAGAGAGAGAGAGAGAGAGAGAGAGAGAGAGAGAGAGAGACAGAGAGAGACAGAGAGAGAGAGAGAGTAGTGGAGGTGGCTGAGGGCCAGGGCAGTTGGGCAGGGGACAGGCTGAGACCCCCACCCTACACATTCCTGGACAACCCCTCTTCCCTAACACTTCCTACTCTGGTCAGTTAAGGGGAGGGGGAGACGGACGTCTCACAGTCTCTCTCTCACATGGTTTTCAGTTAGACTCCAAATGAAAGTAAGGTACCTGTCCAGAAACAACCTCTAAAGTAGGGGTGTCAAACTCATTCTGCCCCTGGGGCCACATTTGGTCATCAACGAGGTCTGGAGGACCGCACTGAAAATGGGTATTATTTCCTCGCTGTCAAAATTAGCAAAAAATTATCCTCTATCCATCCTTTTGGGAATTTTCGATGCTCCCTGACTTTCTAGCTTTCATTTCGGTCATTATTAGCAAGCTGGACACAGTCAAGAAACTGTATGAATGTAGGTCCATTACCATTTCTACACAGTAGAATTTGGTTTAGTCATTTGAAAGTACATTGAGCAAATTTTTACTCCAACCCCCCCGGGACGGATTGGACCCCCGCGAGGGCCGGGTCCTTGGTATTTGTGTTCTGGAAGGATTGGAAAGACTAAAACGACAACCTTGAGGCTGAAAAAGTCTAAAGTCAGACTTAACAAAAAGGTTAGCATAAATAACAAAATGAAAGATATTGCTGCTGCACAGGCCTCCAGTTTCTGCTGTTCCGTGTTCCTTAAAGAAGGACCTAGTACAAGTTTACAGGACAGTCCTTCAGGCTCACAAACGGATGTGGTTTCAGATGAATCACTTGGAGACACGACGTTCATTGAAAGCTCTTGGTGTCACAGTAAGTTACAGTCAGAGCTGTATCTGCTTACGTCTCCATCTTAAAGTGGAGTTGTCATGAGGAGAGGAGCCTCTGTTTGACTACTACACCCACCTATCGATCTGGCCCAGGCATGAGAAAAATGTCTCCCGTCAGCATGATGTCTCAAGTAGCCTCTTTCCATCACAACATGCAGCGTAGGAACACACACACTTACTGCACGGACACACACACACACACACACGCACGCACACACTGACGAAAGCAATAGCACGCGTAAGCAGACACACACGTACACACACGCATACACACACACCACGCCGTATGTCTCTAGGGCGCAAACACACACAGTCAACACAACAACAACACGGCTAGTTAGTATTTCCTTAAACAAGGCAAACGGAACTTCTCTCAAACAAACAGAACTTCACCAACCGTTCCTGCAAAACGCACACGCGACAATTTCCAACAATTCATAAAGTCATTGCCTGTCAACATCTGCAAATAATCTTTAGGTTCAACAGCATGGCAGGGATCCATTAGGCAAATTGCGAGTTGGCAAAAACTCTGAGGGAACGATGGAAAGCCACAGCCAGTCCTGTAATTTAAACCTTATTTTAAATTGCGACAGCCTGACTACATGGAGGGAGGAGAGCGGGAGAGAGAAGGAGAGTGGGAGAGAGGAGAGAAAAGGAGAGGGAGGGAGAGAGAGAGAGAGGGAGAGAGAGAGAAACTGAGTAAAAAAGGGAGTAACATACAGAGAAATGGGGAAAACATGCAAATAGAGAAATAAATGCAACATGACACACCAAACCAGGATCTCCATTCCTTGTCTGTCGACCACAACATTCTCAGTAATTGTCTTGTAGCTTCGAGACTTCCTACCCTACACCGGAAAGGAGGGGTCTGTATCTTACAGGCGTGTAGGTTCGAGACTTCCTACCCTACACTTGAAAGGAGGGGTCTGTGCCTTACAGACGATTTCACAAGCTCACCATTGCCGGTTTTTAATCAAGTTTTTCCAAAGTGCCTAGACTCTGGAAATATCACTATGTTTTTCCATTGCTTTGAGAAATCCACCAATGTGCTACTTCAACAAAAAATTGTAGAAATGTACAGTAACCAGCAAACGCCAAACGGTAGCTTGGAAACACTGAGAATTGGAGGCCCCTTACACTTCGGTGTTGTGATGCAAAAATTATAGCAAAATGTATAGCGCATAGAATTAAAAAGGTATTGTCTGGCATTATTCATTCTAATCAGACAGGCTTTTTACATGGACGATACATTGGAGATAATATAAGGCAAGTACTGGAAACATTAGAACACTATAAAAAATCTGGGAAACCAGGCCTGCTATTCATAACTGACTTTGAAAAGGCTTTAGATAAAGTACGACTGGAGTTTATATGTAATCTTCGTAAATGATATCATAGGTAGGACTGGTGGAGTTATGTCGCACATGCAGCTAAATGGAAATGTCTGCTCTACCCAAAATTACAACCATCTAATTGCAGCATTACAGCAAAAATGGAAGAGGAAAGTGGAAGGGGGAAAAAGTAAGGAACTTGTCTGTCGGCCTTGCATTAAAGACCATAATTGGTTAAAGAAAATTGTGATAAATAAAAAAGTATACCAGTTTCATTTAAGGACAAAAAAATTGACAGCCGTGCCATATAGATTGCAAAATAGTTGGGATGAGATTTTTGACGTACCGATTCCATGGCACATGGTTTATGAACTGATATGCAAACAACGCCAGATTCAAAACGTATAATTTTTCAATTTAAATTATACAAAATTCTTGCAACTGTCACGATCGTCCAATGAGGGAGACCAAAGCGCAGCGCGTTGAGCGAACATGACTTTATTATATTAAAGTATAGAACACCAAAACAACAAACAATGACGATACGTGAAGTCCACAGTGACAAAGACTGATACGGAACAAAAACCCACAACCACAAGGTGAAAACACACAGTTTAAATATGGCTCCCAATCAGAGATAACGAGCCGACGGCTGACACTCGTTACCTCCGATTGGGAGTCATTTGAACAACCAAATACAACAACCTAGAAATAGACACAACAGAACTACCAACATAGAAATAAACACATAGAATGCACACACCCTGGCTCAACATAATGAGTCCCAGAGCCAGGGTGTGACAGTACCCCCCCCTAAAGGCGCGGACTGCGACCGCGCCTCAATACGGGCTAAACAAGGGAGGGCTGGGCGGGCATACCTCCTCGGCGGTGGCTCTGGCTCCGGCCTTGATCCCCACCTCCTCTGCAACCCCCCAAAGTACCCCTGGTCCTGTCTAGCCCCGCTGGCCGGAGCCGGACTGACGACACGCGCCCCTGGCTTGGTGCGTGGAGGACGAACGGGCCTTACCAGGCTGACGACGCGCACCACTGCCTTGGCGCGGGGAGCAGGAATGGGCCGGACCGGGCTGACGAGCGCACCCTTGACTTGGTGCGGAGAGCGGGACCCGGGCCGGACAGGGCTGACGCAAACGCACCACAGACTTGGTGCGGGGAGCAGGAACGGGCCGGACAGGGCCGACGAAACGCACCCTAGGCTTGATGCGTGGAGCCGGAACGGGCCTCCCCAGGCTGACGACTCGCATCCCTGGCTTGGTGCGAGTAGCAGGAGTGGGCTGGATCAGGCTGACGGCTCGCACCCTTGGCTTGGTGCGAGTAGCAGGGACGAGCTGAACCAGGCTGACGACTCGCACCCTTGGCTTGGTGCGAGTAGCAGGAACGGGCTGGACCAGGCCGACGACTCGTACCCCTGGCTTGGTGCGAGTGGCAGGAACAGGCCGGACCGGGCTGGCGACGCGCACCGTAGGTTTGGTGCGAGTGGCAGGAACAGGCCGGGTCGGGCTGGCGACGCGCACCGTAGACTTGGTGCGGGTGGCAGGAACAGGCCGGACCGGGCTGGCGACGCGCACCGTAGGTTTGGTGCGAGTGGCAGGAACAGGCCGGGTCGGGCTGGCGACGCGCACCGTAGACTTGGTGCGGGTGGCAGGAACAGGCCGGACCGGGCTGGCGACGCGCACCGTAGGTTTGGTGCGAGTGGCAGGAACAGGCCGGGTCGGGCTGGCGACGCACACCGTAGGTTTAGTGCGTGGAGCAGGAACAGGCCGGGCTGGGCTGGCGACGCACACCGTAGGTTCTGTGCGTGGAGCAGGAACAGGCCGGGCTGGGCTGGCGACGCACACCGTAGGCTTGATGCGAGAAGCAGGAACAGGCCGGGCTGGGCTGGCGACGTACACCGTAGGCTTAGTACGTGGAGCAGGAACAGGCCGGGCTGGGCTGGCGACGCACACCGTAGGCTTGATGCGAGAAGCAGGAACAGGCCGGGCTGGGCTGGCGACGTACACCGTAGGCTTAGTACGTGGAGCAGGAACAGGCCGGGCTGGGCTGGCGACGCACACCGTAGGCTTGATGCGAGAAGCAGGAACAGGCCGGGCTGGGCTGGCGACGTACACCGTAGGCTTAGTACGTGGAGCAGGAACCGGCCGGGCTGGACTGGCGACGCACACCGTGGGCTTGGTGCGTGGAGTAGGAACAGGCCGGTCCGTACTGGGAACACACACCACTGGCCTTAACCGGGGATCAGGAACGGGCCGGACCGGACTGGTAACACACCTCAGTCTCTCACGCCGTGCCTCAACTGCTTCCCTCCCTCTACTCGCCAATGGCTGCCGTAATCCGGTAGCCTTCTCTCCACGTCTCCCTGTGGCAGCCTCCTGCTGCCCAGCCGCCGCCATGTGCCCCCCAAAAAACTTTTTGGGGTTGCCTCTCGTCCCTCCGACGATGGCCCTGCTGACGCCGTTGCTCCTCTCTCACCAGGGCCTTGATCCTCCCCCAAGGTCCCTTGCCCCCGAGCATGTCCTCCCAGGACCACGATTTGCCCACCTGGGCCATCGCCAGCCTCTCGATCTCCTTACCAGGCGCTTCCTCCCATGTCCAGTCTCCTTGCTCCTGGACACGCTGCTTGGTCCTTTTTAGGTGGGTTTTTCTGTCACGATCGTCCAATGAGGGAGACCAAAGCGCAGCGCGTTGAGCGAACATGACTTTATTATATTAAAGTATAGAACACCAAAACAACAAACAATGACGATACGTGAAGTCCACAGTGACAAAGACTGATACGGAACAAAAACCCACAACCACAAGGTGAAAACACACAGTTTAAATATGGCTCCCAATCAGAGATAACGAGCCGACAGCTGACACTCGTTACCTCCGATTGGGAGTCATTTGAACAACCAAATACAACAACCTAGAAATAGACACAACAGAACTACCAACATAGAAATAAACACATAGAATGCACACACCCTGGCTCAACATAATGAGTCCCAGAGCCAGGGTGTGACAGCAACCAATATAATGTTATTTATATGGGGGATACAACCTTCCCAGCTCTGCAGATTTTGCTGCGAAGAGACAGAATCATTAGATCATTTGTTTTGGTACTGTCCATATGTAGCTTGTTTTTGGTCACAGGTCCAGGAATGGCTGAAGAATTGCAATATTTACCTGGAGCTAACCCTGCAGATAGCACTACTGGGTGATCTGAAAAGTCATGGTGAATCGATCAATAATATAATAATACTTTTAGCAAAAATAAATAGTTTCAATTTACAATCTGTAGAAACAATGAGAATAGAAAGGTTCGGGGGGGGGGGGGTTTAATCAGCATCTCTACATGTATGACTTCCATTCCAGTGTCTGTTGAATTCCAACACAGGCACACCTCATTCTACTGAATTAGGTACTGATTAGGTGATCACATGAACCAAATCTTATTTAACGAGGAAATGTATAAAATCCACTGCTGTGGTCATCACTATCCTCTTGCAATAGGACCAGCTGGATGGCAAAAACAGTGCTAATAGTACCTCAAAAGTAATATGAATCAAAAAATAACTATTGACCATGCCAAAAGAGTTGAAAAGGAAAGTTTTGAGTGAGGAAAAGAAGGGTTCAATTCTGGCTTTACTGGCAGAGGGATACAGTGAGCGTCAGGTTACTTCCATCCTTAACATTTCAAAGACGGTGGTTCATAAGAACAAGGTCAAGCAGCAGACATTGGGGACAACAAAGCTACAGACTGGCAGAGGGCGAAAACGACTCTACTGACCGGGATGACCGCCAACTCATTCGAATGTCACTCAACAACCGTAGGATGACATCAAGTGACTTACAAAAAGAATGGCAAACGGCAGCTGGGGTGAAGTGCACGGCGAGGACGGTTTGAAACAGGCTCCTAGGGGCAGGGCTGAAGTCGTGCAAAGCTAGAAAAAAGCTCTTCATCAATGAGAAGCAAAGAAGACCCAGGCTGAGGTTTGTAAAAGACCATTAGGATTGGGCCGTAGAGGACTGGAGTATGTCATCTTCTCTGATGAGTCCAATTTTCAGCTTTGCCCAACACCTGGTCGTCTAATGGTTAGACGGAGACCTGGAGAGGCCTACAAGTCACAGTGTCTCGCACCCACTGTGAAATCTGGTGGAGGATCGGTGATGATCTGGGGGTGCTTCAGCAAGGCTGGAATCGGACAGATTTGTCTTTGTGAAGGACGCATGAATCAAGCCACGTACAAGGTTGTCCTGGAAGAAAACTTGCTTCCTTTTGCTCTGACATTGTTCCCCAACTCTGAGGATTGGTTTTTCCAGCAGGACAATGTGCCATGCCACACAGCCATGTCAATCAAGGTGTGGATGGAGGACCACCAGATCAAGACCCTGTCATGGCCAGCCCAATCTCCAGACCTGAACCCCATTGAAAACTTCTGGAATGTGATCAAGAGGAAGATGGATGGTCACAAGCCATCAAACAAAGCTGAGCTGCTTGAATTTTTGCGCCAGGAGTGGCATAAAGTCACCCAACATCAATGTAAAAGTCTGGTGGAGAGCATGCCAAGACGCATGAAAGCTGTTATTGAAGATCAGGGTTATTCCACCAAATATTGATTTCTGAACTCTTCCTAAGTTAAAACATTAGTATTGTGTTGTTTAAAAATGAACATGAACTTATTTTCTTTGCGTTATTCGAGGTCTGACAACACTGCATCTTTTTTGTTATTTTGACCAGTTGTCATTTTCTGCAAATAAATGCTCTAAATGACAATATTTTTATTTGGAATTTGGGAGAAATGTTGTCAGTAGTTTATAGAATAAAACAATAATGTTAATTTCACCCAAATACATACCTATAAATAGTAAAACCAGAGAAACGTATATTTTTGCAGTGGTCTCTTAATTTTTTCCAGAGCTGTATATATATATTTGCCCAAAAATATATGGGGTATTGGAAGTGATGCAGACAATGACATTGATGGAAGCTACAATCTATCTGCAATATTAAAGCTGATCTACCCCCTAAAAAAAATATTTAAAAAAATACTATAATAATAATAATGATGGGAATCACTACCAATGGAAGGGTGTGTGACAGGTTGGTCTGAGAATGACATGACATCATGAAGGTGGGCACATCTATATGCTGTGACCGCTCTAAAATGGCTTCCTTTCCTCACAGCCTTTGATTGTTGGACCACTGCTAGGTAAAAGGACTGGATAGGTTTCAGCCATACTGCTTTCACCTATCAAGTCCTTTTAAATCAGTGGTTCAAAAGTGAAAGGCATCAGCTTCCAGTTGTAAAGACCTCCTGTAGTGACGCTAGTCTAAAGGTAGTGGAAAGCAGCAGTAAACCCGAGCTGTGCTGCTAGGTCTGCTAGGTCTGGAGCTGTTTGCTCCCAGTAAAAAAGAGCAGTCATGGAAAATATTTGAGGGAATGGCAAGCGGTTAATGGGCCAGCTCTTAATGTTGAATTCCATCCTCTAATGTGTCTCAGTCATGCATAAGAGCAAGTGTCGTACGCATTCCAGGGACCACGCTATCACTCCAGGTCAAACAGAGAACCCTGAGATAGGGAGAATCATGTTTCTGTAGGGACCAGGGGTGAACAACTCTGGCCCTCGAGGATCCCAGACACTCTAGTATGCTGGTTTTAGTATGTAGTAGTACATGTTCATCTTTGACTTCTAATCAGAGATGAATTGATACCAGGGAATTCAGGTGTCGATCCATTAAGTACCATCTAAAACCAGACTATGGGCTTTAAAGACTTGATTTGTGCACCCCTGGTGTGGCTGGAAATGTGGCTGGAAATGTACCGCGTCAGTCACAGTATAGAAAACACACACAGATTTCTACAAAACCTCATCCTGACGGCGATATGTTCAAACACGTATCACCTGTAACTCTCGACCACCCCCCCTACTCCCCCTCTCTCCCCACCCTCCTCTCCCTGTTTCTGAAACACTCCGGCCCCCCTCTTCTCTTCCCAGCATTCCAGTGCCGTGCCCCCACAGTCAAAGGGCCAATTCATGGCCTGGCGCGGCTACAAGCGCAGACAGGGGCTCTGAAGCAGGATGTTGTTTGGCTGATTCCTTCTCGCACCGCTTAAACCAACAAGCCGCAAAAATATGATTTGGGAGGGTGGGCAAAGAGGAAGTTGGTCCACTCACCTAACCTCAAGACTAGAGTTCAACTCATACCCAGTCTCATTACTGTAAAGCAGTTAGCTTGGATCCAGGATAGGTCAGAGCAGTATGGAAAGCGCATGCTGCATAATTACTTTGAACTATCTGGTCTTTCTGTAGATCAGTGGATAATATAGAGAGGAAGCAAGGAGAGGAAGCCAATTCATTTTTTAGGTGCAGTCAGTTTGACATAAGTTATCTCTCAATGCAACACCAACAGCAGTAAAACATATCTTTAATGCTCTGACACTTTGAAGAAACAACACGCAAAACAAATATAGTTACCTTCGTGAAACAACGTCGAACGGTGCTACCCTGCTAATTTGCCTATTCTTAGATGGTGACCCGTTACCTTGGGTAGAAGAAAAAAAAAAGAGTTGAGCTGGTATGCTTTGCTTATGTCTCTAGTCTCCACATCAAGTTCTAAGGATCTCTTCCTTGATAGTAATCTTGTGTAGAGTGCTGAGTTAGCCTGTGTCTTGGTAGAACCCCTATGAGAGTCCTCAGCGCCGATGTTATCTCCACCATGTCAGTCAGACGGGCATTCCTGAGAGTCTCACACAAGCCACAGCCCTGGCTTTCCCATGAATGAGGCCTTAACGACAAACAGGCCTGTGACACGCGGTTTACCCTGTGTTATTTACAGACCTCAGACCGAAGGTGGAGATAGCTAGCTCGCTAGACGGCCCCCTAAAAGCCCTAAAAGCTTCCAGTTGACATTTCTATTTGTAAAGCAAGGGACATTTTGCCGTCTGTTTTCAGGGTATGTTAACTGATGGAATGATAAAGGTCTGTACAGAAGGTATGCACCACACCCTGCCTGCTGCAAGGCTTTCAAAGCAACAGAACTGTTTTCGGATTAATAAGGAGAGGAGATGATAGATTATTCAATCAGATCCTTATTTTATTTTTTCACCGTAAATCACAACCTTTTGCGAATGTAGTCAAACTGAACATTTTCAGATTATATAAAGACAAGTTATTTTACAATAATCTAATCCATAGAGTTAAACTAAACTGAGGCTAATTTAAAAAAAAGTTATGGATAGGCTGATTTAATTTTACCTTTAAACTTTGAGGTATGAAAACATTTGTATGTGCCTGCTACACTCCTTCCTTATTCCCCCCTCCTGTCATTTTATCCAGCATGGGGGCGGGGCAGTGAAGGGACCACACACACGACCTTTGGTAAATTGATCTTTCCATTTCCACTCAACTCTCCTGGCCTTCAATAGGAGAAGCCCTCATTTAGCTATCTCTGGGTCACTGGCTCTGTGTGCCTACTACAAATTACAACCAACATCAACATTGTGGATTGACAGGACTGAATGCACTCACTTTGAATCAGAAATGGCAACCTCTCCCTCTCCCCCAAAACTCCACTTTCAGCAGATTCGGAAGTAAGCTAAAAGTGTTGGAGTTTGTAGAACCAACAGTAGATAGGGAATGTGCAATGGATGATTCCTGTAAACAGTAACAAGAGAACGAAACATTTGGGGTATAAAGAGTTTGGGACGACACACAACACACTAACTAGGTGAACGACTGTGGAGGCTCATGGCGGGGTTTCCATTGGCTATAAACAAACAGTCGGGCTCTAGAGAAGTTGGACATAACGCTAGTTCACCTTTCAACACCCCACGAGCTGGGCAGGGGAGTTTGATGGAGTGAGTCTGCAGTCTCTCTCTGCACTACAAGGACCCCCAGCGTAAACAAACAGCACTCGGGTTTCAACCAGGGGGGACTGTTTCCTGCTTCAGCCAGCCCTGCTAGCCAGTCCCCCAAAGCCCCTCTCACCAGAGCTCTGCTCCACTCTGCTTTCCAAAATGCCAACCCCCTTCCACTGCTCAATTACCCAGAGGAATGGAGGGATTTGAGGGAAGAGAGAGGTAGTTGGAGAGGGGGATGGGGAGAGAGAGGGAGTGGGAGAGCACGTAGGGATCTTGTTGCAAGTTTTCATCTGACCGAAATATTTTGCAGGGGAGAAACAAGAGCAGGGAGAGAGAGAGAGAGAGAGAGAGAGAGAGAGAGAGAGAGAGAGAGAGAGAGAGAGAGAGAGAGAGAGAGAGAGAGAGAGAGAGAGAGAGAGAGAGAGAGAGAGAGAGAGAGAGAGAGAGAGAGAGAGAGAGAGAGAGACAGAGAGAGAGAGAGAGAGAGAGAGAGAACATAGCTACATTGCTGTGGCATCTAGATTGTGGGAGACCCCCTCCCTCCGACTTTCACAATAGGAGCTTTATGCGGCCCCGTCTTTGGTTGTCTTAATAGCCATTCAACAGAGGGAGTAAAGCACAACATAATAACTTAATTAACTGCAGAGTTTGCCCATTTATGCAAACATACAGACGGGGGGCCAATATACCTTAGGCTAGGAGTGTGTGTTTGGGCTGACATACTCAAGAGACTAACTGTTAACCCGTTCTAGTTTGGAGGTGAACTGATGTCCGATTACACAATCCACATAGGTAGGTGATGAAACATGGGCGAACTCCAGTGAAATATAATTTCAGAAATACGCTATTCATTGCATACAATTTACTGGTTGCGTTGACTTTTGAAAAAAATAACATTTGTGGGAGTATATTCCCTTTTTAAAGGGAAAAGTAAAAGTATAGTGGAAGTATTCCTGAGGCCCCTAATGTTAGGTTTCATCATCTGGACCTCATTTCCATAGATGGCAACAGGCAGCTAAGCTGCTTCTCTGGTCGCTGATGATGTGTCACCGAAAAGCAAGATGTCCTCCAGTCTTAGTAATGAGAGTAGACTGAGTCACCAACATGGTGCTATCAAAGTTGGGGTTACTGGTAAAAAAAATTGATTAAACCCCTGTTTTGTTTATCTACAGAAACTAGTCTTTTAAAGAGTAAACTTCACAGCGCTGACTTCAATGGCTAACAGAACAATGCAAATACAATCCTGGGGTAACTGTGATCAAATCTCACAACGACAATCCCTCCCATCCCATAAGATGAGTCCAAAATAGCTTTAAATGCAGTATAAATATTTGTGCAGTTATGCGAAATAACTGTAGTTATTTCGTTCTCAATTGGAGTTACTTTATTTGTCAATAACATGAGCATGTCCATGAATACATGTATAGTGGTCAACAACTGTCAAGGCCAATAAATAACAAGCAACCCCACCTCATAAACAAGGCATTCTGGGAATTGGGTTTCCACTTTCCAGCCCCCATGCTCCTTGTCTGCATTGACCCTGATTTACAGCTCATAACGTGTTGATACTTGCACTCTTTACTCCTCTTTACCTTTAGAGGGAGCCCTACTCCAGTGCTCTATACTTGTCTTTACCTTTCGGGGGAGCCCTACTCCAGTGCTCTATATTCCTCTTTACCTTTAGGAGGAGCCCTACTCCAGTGCTCTATACTCCTCTTTACCTTTAGGAGGAGCCCTACTCCAGTGCTCTATACTCCTCTTTACCTTTAGGGGGAGCCCTACTCCAGTGCTCTATACTCCTCTTTACCTTTAGAGGGAGCCCTACTCCAGTGCTCTATATTCCTCTTTACCTTTAGGGGGAGCCCTACTCCAGGGCTCTATACTCCTCTTTACCTTTAGGGGGAGCCCTACTCCAGTGCTCTATATTCCTCTTTACCTTTAGAGGGAGCCCTACTCCAGTGCTCTATACTCCTCTTTACCTTTAGGGGGAGCCCTACTCCAGTGCTCTATACTCCTCTTTACCTTTAGAGGGAGCCCTACTCCAGTGCTCTATACTCCTCTTTACCTTTAGGGGGAGCCCTACTCCAGTGCTCTATACTCCTCTTTACCTTTAGGAGGAGCCCTACTCCAGTGCTCTATACTCCTCTTTACCTTTAGAGGGAGCCCTACTCCAGTGCTCTATACTCCTCTTTACCTTTAGGAGGAGCCCTACTCCAGTGCTCTATACTCCTCTTTACCTTTAGGGGGAGCCCTACTCCAGCGCTCATTCTAATAAGAACTGGGTTGGATGCTTTCAGGGCAGGCACACTGTAGCAAAATGTTTCGTGACGGAAAACTGAAAGTATAATTTCTTATTGGACGATTTGAGTCAGTCCCTCCCTGTTTCAGTCTGGTTTCTTCCATTTGGTGCCTAATGAACGCAGTAGACAACGAAAGGAAAATCAGCGCTCTAATGGCTCCGGTGCAATCATTTATTTAACCACAGTTTGGACAGCTAAGCTGCCTCCATCAGGGCTTCATCTGAATACATGGCAACTGTACTCACACCCCTAGCAGATCTCTCTATCA
This sequence comes from Coregonus clupeaformis, assembly GCF_020615455.1. Lineage (NCBI taxonomy): Eukaryota > Metazoa > Chordata > Actinopteri > Salmoniformes > Salmonidae > Coregonus > Coregonus clupeaformis. The sequence goes on from NW_025534743.1 coordinate 37,870, forward strand.
GTAACACACTACTTCCCTATTTGATCGGAATGATTGGTTAGAAGTGAACTCTGCAAAAATAGTGCACAGCACAGCACAAACCAAACTAGACGTAAAGTAAAATCCACATCATCTACTACTGTACTCCAACAGTAAATCAACCAATACTACAACCCCATCCCAAACAAACAATCAAGGAATGAAATAAGTGTATTTTGTGTTAAACTCTGTCACTCTTTCTATCAGTGGACTGAATGCTAAATCAATAGCCCTCAATGCTAATGTTGGCCTAGCATTCTGTGTTAATAAGTCTGGAGCACTGATGCTCGTTGACAGTAGCGTCTCACCTGAGAAGAGCCTTGGCGCGACGTCGGGGGAGTGGGGGGCCACAGTTTCAGTGTACGACAGTGTTGAAAGTGTTGAATCTGATAGATCTGCAAAGGATAGAACATGACAGAGGAGTGAAATCAAGAACAGTACTCCATTGAAACGATTGTAACCATTGACTTCAGCATTAACTACTGTCCAGAGGGTGTCGTGTTGTGCCTTACTATGATGCCATGTTCCTCAAAGAGAGGACAATGAATTTCAAGCAGGAGAAAGCATGTGAATGCAGGAATAATGTACTGGCACATGACTAACTTTGAGGTAAATGACCCTACATTACAGCTCCGGTAACACTTAATTTCCCAGCACAGAATATAAGGGGTATTACCATGGTAATGAAGTGGGAACAAGGTGTAATTACTTACACTTTTTCACAACCATATAAATGTTCTATTAATAAATATATAATTATTTTTATTTTATTTTTATTTAAAAAAACTGAGCTGGGAAGTAAAAATGCTACCAAAACCCCATTAGAGTGAACCCCCCTGTGAGCTTAGCAGATATCTCTGTGTGGTTTACTGTTGATGAGGAGGAGCATGATGATTGCTGCCTGACTTACCCAGTGGCTTGTGTTCATCTGAGGGAGATAGTCGGGAGTAGGGGGGTGGTGGTGATTCTGAAATACAAAAAATATGTGTGTTAGATGCTTGATACTGTGTAGAAGTTCATGTTGATTAGGGCAGCGATGTCCAATTTTATCCGCAAAGGGCAGTGTGGATGCAGGCTTTTGATCCAGCCAAAGCAATCGATCATGTTACAGTATCTGTTACTACACTAAATAATAAGTAACATGGATTACAGGGAACACTAAAAACAGACAACAATCTGTATATGTCTGTAAAAAATAAGTGGTGGATGGGCAGATCAACACACTATTCTTCAGACAGAATTGAGAATAAAATATGAAACATTCACAACTCTGTTGAATAAGCACTTCTAATAGGTTATAACTAAAAACGTAATTACATTACCCATAACATATGTTTTGAGATCCTATTTAAACGGCTACAAATAAAGAATACAAAAGAAAAGTAGGCTACATGTTGTCAACAGGCATTGTCCATACATAAAACCAAGAAAGCTAATGGTGAACTGTCGAAATAGTTCTCTGGGAGAGAGAAACGGGCCATGGGAACAGAGTGGATATAATGGCTGCGGGTTCTTTAAGAGTGGAGGCAGTAATTGCCGGAGTACTCAGTCAGTGAGATACCCAGCTAGTCAGTCTGGCGCCAGCAGTATGCAAACTGTATATTATCACCACTCCTTCACCTAAATAGCAAGAGGGGGACCTCCTAGGGAAGGAAAAACAACCTTTCAAAGCGCTACTTCAGAGCGATCTTCAAATGGATAACGTCAAAACTAAACAAATGAATATAATTGATATCATGAACTAAAACATTGAAATGGAGGAATGTGTTGTTGAGTGCTTAGCAGAGAAAATATTTGCTGCAAATACATTATAACTCAAGCTCTCCCTTTCTCTCCCTCTCGCTCTGTGTGAGTGTGTGTGGCAATGTTGTTTTTGAGGGATAGTAGGCTAGCTACACTTCCAACAGTTGGAATTCAGTTGCGGTAATCATAAGATTCGCGAGAAAATGTTAACTCCCGCGCATTGGCTAAGCAACCAAACATTTACAACAATGCACATCAACAAAACTTCAAGGATCCAGGCATGTCTCACTTAATCGCAGAGAAGTATAACCCTGTTATAATTAATTGGCGTTGTGACTGTAAACGCGTTTTAATTTCACCTCACATTAGGTGGACACCTTCTTTGGAGTGTTTAGCGCAACCTGGCCTTCTAATGAGTCCCATCTTTCACCATCCTCCAAACTTCAGGTAGGCTGTGGGCCTACCTTTTGGGCCTCGCTATTTGAGCATTGACACGCAGTGCTTGGTTATCAAGTTTGAAAAGCATTTATAAGTGTAGCCTCACTGTGCGCACCTGTGCGCAAACCTATCCAAACATAGACCTTCAATTTATACAGACTTGATTTGTGTAGAATGGGGTAAAAGTGTGTGATTGTAACCAATCTCAGTTGTCCTACCTGGCCCACACAAGAGACTGTAGTGATAGGGGTTACAGCACACCGTTTCACTGCTGTCCAATGCCCCGAAGCTTTGACAGTGGCACAGCGCTTTGAGTTGAGTCGAGTGGTGCAGGTCAGTCCATCGGTAGAGTTTACAGAGCAGAAACGGGGGAGATGCCGAGTAGCCACCTAAACGCAGCTCCGTCTGGGGTACCAGAACACAGTCACTGGGCATCCCTCCTTTCGACTCCACCGCCTCCAACAAGGCATCCAGCGGTTTCTCCTTGAGTCTTTTCAAAAGAGCATAGGTAACGTTCTTGAGTTCTTGCTCGTCCATCGAGCCAGTGTTCCCCTCCCGCCCCATGAGGATACCTCCATCGCGGGGACTAGAGTTTCGGATACCCCGGGTCAAGACGGGGCTCCGAGGTCTAGGGTCCCTGTCTCGAAACAAACAGCAAGTAACCGTTCTACTGTCATTCTCGTGTTCTGGCTGAGAGCCTCGGTGATGGGGGACGGGGACACACATGGCATCCCCCTGACCATGGTCCGAATTGTCCCCCGGCGCCGACTCTGCGCTGTCCGTGGGGTCTGTGTTGCACACTTCGTCGAAAGTTCCCAGAGATGGCGAGGCACGGGTCACCGACCCGAGCTCCGTTTTGGGAATTTTTTCTGGGTTACTGCCACACGAACCGTTCCGAAACCCCTCGCTTCGTTTGCTTCTCCCATCTCCGCCGTCTCTGTCTGGGACTAAACGGCTTCTCCAGAGTCGCCGTACAAGACCTGAGCGTTTCGACCTGAACATACGACAATTTAGACCGTTTTGGATGTGTCGTATTGTTCCCGTCCAGGTCTGCGAGGATTCCACATGGATTTATGGTCTCCGCACAACATTAAGGTTTTGTAAACGGCGCGCACTACATGCGCAGCCGGGGGTCGTAGATTTATGACTAACTCGCAGCATTAGAATGTAATTTACGGTTGTATGTTGCATTAAACAAAGTCAAATGTAACGAGATTACACAGCTAAACAGAATGCGACATACATGCATTTACTGGACTGTTATTTCCTATAACCATATAGCCTACCAACTCAATGAAAACGTTTGTCTTTACAGAGGCTACACAATTCCCCAAGAATATCTTCCCAGCAGCAATTCCTAGGCTATACCATAATTATTCCTCCAATAACTAGGCTATACCATAATTATTCCTCCAATAACTAGGCTATACCATAATTATTCCTCCAATAACTAGGCTATACCATAATTATTCCTCCAATAACTAGGCTATACCATAATTATTCCTCCAATAACTAGGCTATAGCTACCACATGAAACGACAGCAAAAGTTTTTTTTTCTTGGACTTTGAGCACCCTTAGTTAAATCCTTCGCTTTAGAATCCTTCTGACGGCACATCGATGGAGTTGCTTTACCACGAAATAATCCCAAATAATCCTTGCCGCATTCAGATTCCCATGTTATTTTCCTCCGTAGTATACAATAATCCGTTAGCAAACCCGAAATAAAAAGTTTACATGGAGCTTTTATGCTGCTCAAACACACGGATGCAAATGTAGCTCCTCCGATTCAATGCTCAGAAGTGGTTTAAAGGAAAATTGGAATTACTTCACTGCCAGTCTCACTCTCTGCTATTCTTTTTCGGATACACTCGTCCGTACACACACTGGGGCCCCAGGAAAGCTCTGGAGCCATTGGTTGATTCCCATCATGTGCCAGTCTAGACACTTTGGCGGCTGTGAGCCGCACTGATTGTTGCGCAAACATGGTTTCAAGTTTCTTAACTCTTAAAGGCGCAACATCCACCTTTCTTCTGTCAAACTTTCAGCTCTTCCCACGAACTTTATACCACACTGAACATGTTTACTAACCTACCAAAAGATCAATGCACACGTTTATCTTAGGGAAACACTTAATGCTTAGTTACAGAAACTCGCCCATTCAGTAACATACTGTATGGAATCTGAATGATTTCTGATTTTCATTCTATAAGAGCACAATCTGCATTTGAATTGATGTCATCGAGAAGCCAGCAGATACTGGAAAAGTGTGTGCCCTGTAGGCCTATATTTTAGTGCATGTTTTGACTCCAAATACGTTGTCATTACTACCTTATTTATTACACAGGCAAAATGCCATTAATGATTTATAGGTTATAAACAACACAATAATATGTATACTCATCATAATAATCAACAAGGACCTTATTACTAAGGAACTATTTTCATGTTGTTATTATTATTACTATCATTATCATCATTGTTATAATTAGGCTATTATCATAATTACTATTGCTATGGATACAAGTATTTCACTGTTCTTTCATTAAAGGGTTAATGCCTTTTCAAGTGCAGTTAAAGAAGGCATAGCCCCGCCCCATTATATATTGATATAGTTCAGAGTAGCAGTTAAAATGCCATAGCCCGCCCCATTATATATTGATATAGTTCAGAGTATCAGTTAAAATGCCATAGCCCGCCCCATTATATATTGATATAGTTCAGAGTAGCAGTTAAGAAGCCATAGCCCCGTCCCATTGCATATTATTATATTGATATAGTTCAGAGTAGCAATTAAGAAGCCATAGCACCAGTGGCGGCTGGCCGATAGAGGGCGCTAGGGCGCCGCCCCCTTAAATAAAATTATTTGAAAAAATAAAATAAAAAATAAATAAAAATAATAATAATAATAATAAAAACATCAGTATGTCAATATTTGTGTGTTTGAAATATGGAATGCACACAGTAATATGTGTAAGATATGATAGAAAATCATATTCGCAACCTTTCCTCTGCCTGTCAAACGCCTCGTCAGCTCTGGGCGATACAGAAAGTGCCCCGAGGAGGCGGGTCTACGTAGCAGTTAAGCCAATTGCTAATTTAAGATATGAATGTATGACATAAAATGTAGCTAATCAGCGATTTTAATTCGAATCCAAGGAGGGCGATTATTTTATCGCCCCAAGCTCGCCCCTGATAAAATAAGGACCGGGCTCCAGTGGCGCCATTTTTACTAGACGACAATGGCGAGCGCAAACGTTACTCCTCCAAGACCCAACCCTAACTCGGTGAAATCTCTCCTCCAAGATCCGTTTGAGAGGAGAACTTTGTCAGAGAAAGTTCGGGTGAAAGAGCTGGGCCCAGATCAACCTGACCTCTCAATCAGACAGCAGGCTAGCGAGAAAGGGAAGCAGTATATGCGCGGCTTCTCCCGTAGCTGGTACACCAGGAAGGCTTGGCTAGCTGGGTGCACTGATGCTAATGCTTTATTTTGCTTTCCGTGCTTGCTTTTTAAAACGACGGGGTCAGATTCAGCATGGACAGGTACCGGAGTGAGGGATATGAAGCACCTGTCAGAGAAGGTAAAGAAACATGAGAACACCAGGGCACACATGGACAACTCTGTAAAACTAGCTGTATTAGGAAGGGTGAACATTGCTACGCAGCTGGATGACGGCCACAGGATTGCGGTGAGGAAACACAATGAGGAGGTGGATAAAAACAGGCACATTCTATCCAAAATTATCGATTGTGTGAAGTTCTGTGGGGCTTTTGAGTTGGCCTTGCGTGGGCACGAGGAGACTGACTCCTCGGACAACCCCAGCATTTTCCGGGGCTTAGTGGATTTTGTTGCCTCCCTCGACAGTGTGCTGGAGGAGCACCTGAAGACAGCTACCGTTTTTAAGGGCACGTCAAAGACGATACAGAACGAGCTGTTGGACTGTATGCTGTCAGTGCTTAAGGATTACATCCTGGAGGAAGTAAAGAGTGCTGATTTTATCGCCATTCAAGCTGACGAGACGACTGACGTTTCCACCCACTGCCAGTTGGTGCTTGTGATACGCTACATCGATGCTAAAAGTAACGTCCAAGAGCGTTTTTGAGTTCATTTTGATCGAGAACGCAACCGCCGACACCATCGCTACAGCGCTGCTGGAGAGGCTCAGCACCATACTCTCACATGGACAAAAGGCCAAACTTATTGCCCAGGCTTACGACGGAGCAAGTGTGATGAGGGGAGCCACCGGCGGAGTGCAGCGTAAAATAGTGGATGTGTACGAAAATGCGCACTACGTCCACTGCTATGCACATCAGCTGAACCTCATCATGCAGCAGGCTACTTCACGCATCCCCAGGATCGGCACTTTCTTTTCCGACCTTGCAGGATTTTCTGCTTTCTTCTCCAGGTCTCCCAAGCGAACCACCGTGCTTGACGAAGTGGTTGCGCATAGACTCCCCAGAGCCTCTACAACACGGTGGAACTTCCACAGTCGCGCTGTAAACACTGTGTACGAGTACAGGGATGACCTCCTAACGTGTTTCCAGACCATCAGAGACTCTGGGAACTTTGATGCCCCGACTGTCAGAGAGGCGGGGGGCTTTGTGAGGATGCTCGAAGACGAGGCTTTCTGTTTTTTCCTGGCACTGTTCCACAAGATCATGCCAAATGTGGACATGCTTTTCAGCCAGCTGCAGAAGAGGAACATCGACCCTGTCTTCATTAAAGCACTTGTCCAGAGGTTCACAGACAGCATGCTAACAATCAGGTAAATAACTATATTTACTATTGGCTGATAAAGATGTTGTTAGAAAGATGAATAGTTCACTTACAACAGTTTAAAAGCCTAAATGTGTCTGGTCATCAAAGTGAGTGATTATCATAGAGCCGTCACAATTATATTTGTTTTAGTATTTTAAAAGGAAAGAGAAGACACAATCAGACGTTGATAATAATGCAGGAAAGTACTACACAGTTTGTAATAATTATTCAGGTGTCCACCAGGTCAATTTCTAGAAGAGGCCTAGTTGTTATTGAAGATTAACTTTATTGCTAAGTGCACAGCAGAACAAAATGATGTTGCATCCCTCTCACAAATGTAATAGAAAAAGGCTTTAAAACGTAATAACATCAGTTAATTATGTACATCACAGGTTAAAAGCAGTTACTAGACATAGTTTGTGTGTATATACACACTATCTGTCTGTCTGTCTGTCTGTCTATATATATATATATATATATATATATATATATATATATATATATATATATAAAAGTCACTGGTTGTGTGTTGAGGGGGAATTACAGTGAGTTAAGAAGTCTGATTGCAAGTTATCAAATTAAACTTTATTTTTTGGACCCAGGGCCTCAATTCCCTCTTTGTGTGGGGACAGCGCATCTGACGAGCAGCAACAGCCCATCAAGCGACGGAGGATGCTGGGACCAGGAGAACAACAGAGGTTGGCTATAGAGGTAAGTTGTGATGTAATTGTCAGTGTTTCCCCCTAGAACTTTTTTTCAGGCCTGGTAGTATGTAGCCAAAACCCTGAACAATCAGCACCTTGGTAATCATATACTTGAGTTGGACATAGGCATGTGTCAGTCAGGATCACTTGCATCAAAATAGCTTAATTGCAAATTAAAGCTGATGATGTATCTTTTACAGGTATGTGATACCATCCTGAGTCATGCCAAAGAGAGGTTCTCCTTCACCCAGCACCTCATCAGCGCAACACTATTGCACGGAGAGTTGTTCCCACAACACAGTGTGAAGTTCCCGATACAGCGCTTGAAACAACCGTGGAGGCGTACCCCATGTTGAACAAGGCCAAGCTCAAAACCGAACTGTCCCTCATCTATGAGAACAGTGAGTTCAAGGCTTGTAGTGGTGCAGTGCCCCTGTACCAGTTCTTCATGGAGAACAACCTTCAGAGCACTTTCACAGAGACTGCCAGCCTCCTCAAGATCCTCATCACCACACCCATGACAACTGCTGAGTCAGAAAGGTGCTTCTCTACACTGAAAAGGATCAAGACCTTCCTGAGAAACAGCATGACACAGGATCGCCTGAACGCTCTGGCCATGCTCTCCATGGAGAAGAAACTTGTCAGGGACATTCCTGACTTTAATCAAAGGGTCATTGAGAGGTTTGCCACTCAGAAGGACAGACGGGCAAAATTCCTGTACAAATAAGATGACAGACACACACACACAGAGCAGCTCTGGCCGCATGTTTCTTTGTATATAGTTGACCTTAGCATAAAAAAATCCAGTTATATATGGTACTCTAGAAAGTCTTAATAGTGTCTTTGCTAATATTACTGTATATATGTTGTTTTGTATCAATTAATTGTTGCAGTTCTGGAGCACATTAACAATTAGTCACATTTAGTATGATCATAAAATACTGTATGCTATTCTTCCAGTCAAAGGTTTGAGTTCATCCACTTGATATCCATTTCTATATTATACATCCTTTTATACAGTGTAAGATTTCCTATAAACTTTATAATAATTTCATGTTATTGTCCACTTTCCACTCTGTTCTGACAGCATGCCTGTTGCGTTGCCTGTTTACTACCAATGGTGAAAAGTTCACTTTAAATGCAAATGAAAGGCTTGGGTTTGTGTAATATGTTTTTGTGTAAGAATGCCTCAACTTTTTAATATTGGCATTAAATAATTACTGAATGTTTCACTGAGCACTGCTGTCCTGCAGTTTGTGTTAAAATATATCGCGATGGTTACAGGAAAAAAAAAGTATGGCACAGCCCCACCGAGAATATTTTTCACCAGCCGCCACTGCATAGCACTGCCCCATTATATAGTGATATAGCTCAAAGTAGTCTTGTAGCAAAAGACTCATGGGGCCAATTGCAACCATTGAAAGCCACCAGATTATGGCCAGCTGATCTATCGTTAAACCATCAATACACGCTAAAATCACCTGCACAGCTGATCTCAATTGCAACCAACGTAGAGAGCAATAGTAATGGTGTCTTTCTGTAGGCATTAACTCCACCATGACTTGATGGCCAACGCCTATGGAGAAATTATATACGTTTTGGGATAAACGCCGAAAATAAGGAATGTGGTAAACACAGGTTTAGGAGATAGTATACCAGGGATCATCATCTAGATTCACCCGCTGACCGATTTTTTTCTTGAGCGGATGGTCAGGGGGCTGGAACATAATTACAAATAATTTGTAGACAGCAAATTGACCGCAAGAAGCCCAAACAGCAGCTAACGGGGATCCATAATAAATACAAATATAAAAACAGATATAATATTTCACTAAAACATTATAATTTCAAACCTTACTTACATTTGTATACGATCACATACAGTATACAGTATCTCTCTATTATGCGTGGGAATACTTTGGAACAGATTTCCTAAATTAAAATCACCTGGAGCTGATTTTCTGGTGTTTTTACAATAAAAAATACAAATATATATATTTTTTGCTCAGAAAACTTGGGGTGCCAAATAAAATCACCCTTGGGCCAAATTCGGCCGCCAGTTGGGGAACCCTTCTTACACGATTTGTCTTATACCTATAAGATCTCCTAAGCCTGTGTTAACCTCAGACCTTATTTTCGTCATTTATCCCAAAACCCCATTCCTTCCCCATTCATTTCCCCCATAGGAATGGCTGAACGAACCAGAGCTAAATCATTTCCGTTTTTTTAGGACTACAAACTGGCGAGCTCTACTAAAGTTAGTCTATAAAGTTATTTAGAATGGCATATATTATATTAGTTTGTCATTTAAGGTGAAATGTTTGAATGAAATGTAGGACTACTACTTCTATATTCTTGTATTCTAATAAGTATTTTTACAGTAATCAGCCTTAAGTTTTCCGTCGATATTTCATTGGGGGCGGAGTATAGAATCTAGACCAGCTGTCTTGTATCATAATCACTTGACAGTAACAACGAGAGATCAACTGATCTGATGGTTAAACGTTGCAATCAAGCTTAGTTTAGCCGCAGGTGAATGTAATCTCCCGTTAGTAGCGTTTTAAGATATCCAGCGGTAACCTGCAGCAGCGCGTTAAATTCTGCCTGTTCGTTGCAATCGAGCCATGTAGTTTTGGGCAGCCATGCCATCAAAAGGTGACACAGTTAAGGTCCTGTGAAAGTCCACTCACTGACTCAGGTTCATTTGGACAAAGCTATGTTCTTAATCAAACCCTGATCTAAGGTCAGTTGTTAACCATAGTCGTGTAGAGCAGCGGGAACAAACTGGATGAAACTTTTCCAAACGCAAAACAAAAATGAGCATTCATTTTGGAGAAGTAAAAAATAGGATCTGGAAAAACTATTGGCCTACTAAAGTAATTGTTTCCTGCACAGTCCTCCTACTGAACACCCCCAGTTCTTTGAAACCTCCAACCCAATGACAAAAGTGCAAACACACACCTATATATTTTTTGTTCACACAGAAGAAGACAAGTGAAAGACAAAACAGTGCAGATAAAAACATGGTAACCACTGATCCTAGAACAGATGGAACCATGAGAGACAAGAGGACCTTCTCCTTTGGCATTGTGACAGCCATGATGGTGACTGCACCAACACAACTGACTCCAGGTCTGTGTTGTAATTCTCATTTTTTTTAGGAGCTTTGGCTGTTTGGCAGATGCCAGGCTGTAGGATTAGCACGATGTTCCAGGCACAGGAGGTTGGTAGCACTTTAATTGGGGAGGATGGGCTCATGGTAAAGGCTGGAGCGGAATCAGTGGAATGGTATAAAATACATCAAACACAGGGTTTCCATGTGTTTGATGCCATTCCATTCACTCCGTTCCAGCCATTATTATGAGCCGTTCTCCCCTCAGCAGCCTCTACTGGTTCCAGGTCATGACCTGTTTGTGACTGAACTAAGAATATATAACCCTGTGTGTACGCTGGTTACACAGGACGTAGAGCTATGTGCTTTTCCTCTCTTTGTGGCCCCATCTCAACCAGTAGGTTGGGAGGACTGAAAGGCACGCTGAAGTCTTTCTGTGGGGGTCAGGTTTCGTCCAAAGGATCAGAGAGTTGGGGTGGTGGAGGCGGAGGTGTAAAGGGGTGAGGGGTTATGGGGAAAGGGTGTGTGCAAGGCACCTGTTCAAAATGTGTTCCCCAGTGTAACTCAATCAAATGCTGGACAGGGAAAAGAAAACTGTTATTAGAGAGCTTCTGCAGACTTGCATGTGCCCCAGTTTGAAAACGCCATTGAGACAGGAAAGACAAGGAAGAGTGATCATAGATCTAATGTAAACCGGTCTATAGCATGTCATGCAATTATCAAGTTGGAATCGTGGCGAAATAGGACATCAAAGGTCTCTACACAAGGAGACTTTTTACATTTCTCTGTAATCTTAGGGCATATAGGAGACCAGGCAGGTTGTAGCCGTTAGCCAAGTGGTTAGATTAGAATGACTGTTATTAGAGTGTATCCATCCTGGACTAGTAGCCGTTAGCCAAGTGGTTAGATTAGAATGACTGTTATTAGAGTGTATCCATCCTGGACTAGTAGCCGTTAGCCAAGTGGTTAGATTAGAATGACTGTTATTAGAATATATCCATCCTGGACTAGTAGCCGTTAGCCAAGTGGTTAGATTAGAATGACTGTTATTAGAGTGTATCCATCCTGGACTAGTAGCCGTTAGCCAAGTGGTTAGATTAGAATGGCTGTTATTAGAGTGTATCCATCCTGGACTAGTAGCCGTTAGCCAAGTGGTTAGATTAGAATGACTGTTATTAGAGTGTATCCATCCTGGACTAGTAGCCGTTAGCCAAGTGGTTAGATTAGAATGACTGTTATTAGAGTGTATCCATCCTGGACTAGTAGCCGTTAGCCAAGTGGTTAGATTAGAATTACTGTTATTAGAGTGTATCCATCCTGGACTAGTAGCCGTTAGCCAAGTGGTTAGATTAGAATGACTGTTATTAGAGTGTATCCATCCTGGACTAGTAGCCGTTAGCCAAGTGGTTAGATTAGAATGCCTGTTATTAGAGTGTATCCATCCTGGACTAGTAGCCGTTAGCCAAGTGGTTAGATTAGAATGCCTGTTATTAGAGTGTATCCATCCTGGACTAGTAGCCGTTAGCCAAGTGGTTAGATTAGAATGACTGTTATTAGAGTGTATCCATCCTGGACTAGTAGCCGTTAGCCAAGTGGTTAGATTAGAATGACTGTTATTAGAGTGTATCCATCCTGGACTAGTAGCCGTTAGCCAAGTGGTTAGATTAGAATGACTGTTATTAGAGTGTATCCATCCTGGACTAGTAGCCGTTAGCCAAGTGGTTAGATTAGAATGCCTGTTATTAGAGTGTATCCATCCTGGACTAGTAGCCGTTAGCCAAGTGGTTAGATTAGAATGCCTGTTATTAGAGTGTATCCATCCTGGACTAGTAGCTGTTAGCCAAGTGGTTAGATTAGAATGGCTGTTATTAGAGTGTATCCATCCTGGACTAGTAGCCGTTAGCCAAGTGGTTAGATTAGAATGGCTGTTATTAGAGTGTATCCATCCTGGACTAGTAGCCGTTAGCCAAGTGGTTAGATTAGAATGCCTGTTATTAGAGTGTATCCGAACTTATAAAGGTAGAAGACTAAAAACCCCTCCGGCTACAGAAGCAAACTCCCACAAGGCAATTTGTGCCACTTCCCTGTATTGCCTAGTAGATACAGTGCCTTGGGAAAGTATTCAGACCCCTTGACCTTTTCCACATTTTGTTACAGCCTTATTCTAAAATGGATTAAATTGTTTTTTTCCCCTCATCAATCTACACACATTACCCCATAATGACGAAGAAAAAATAGGTTTTTAGAAATGTTAGCAAATTTATTTAAACCCCCCCCCCCCTTTTAACATTTACATTTAAGTCATTTAGCAGACGCTCTTATCCAGAGTGACTTACAAATTGGTGCATTCAACTTAATATAGCCAGTGGGACAACCACCCTTACATTTTATATTTTTTATTGTGGGGTGGGGGGGGGGGGGTAGAAGGATTACTGTTATACTATCCCAGGTATTCCTTAAAGAGGGTTTCAAGTGTCTCCGGAAGGTGGTCAGTGACTCTGCTGTCCTGTATCATATTTACATAAGTATTCAGACCCTTTACTCAGTACTTTGTTGAAGCACCTTTGGCAGTGATTACAGCCTCAAGTCTTATTGCGTAGGACGCTACAAGCTTGGCACACCTGTATTTGGGGAGTTTCTCCCATTCTTCTCTGCAGATCCTTTCAAGCTCTATCAGGTTGGATGGGAAGCGTCGCTGCACAGCTATTTTCAGGTCTCTCCAGAGATGTTCGATCGGGTTCAAGTCCGGGCTCTGGCTGGGCCACTCAAGGACATTCAGAGACTTGTCCCGAAGCCACGCCTGCATTGTCTTGGCTGTGTGCTTAGGGTCATTGTCCTGTTGGAAGGTGAACCGTCGCCCCAGTCTGAGTTCCTGTGCGCTCTGGAGCTGGTTTTCATCAAGGATCTCTCTGTACTTTGCTCCGTTCATCTTTGCCTCAATTCTGACTAGTCTCCCAGTCCCTGCCGCTGAAAAACATCCCCACAGCATGATGCTGCCACCACCATGCTTCACCGTAGGGATGGTGCCAGGTTTCCTCTAGACGTGATGCTTGGCATTCAGGCCAAAGAGTTCAATCTTGGTTTCATCAGACCAGAGAATCTTGTTTCTCATGGTCTGAGAGTCCTTTAGGTGCCTTTTGGCAAACTCCAAACGGGCTGACGTGCCTTTTACTGAGGAGTGGCTTCCGTCTACCCACTCTACCGTAAAGGCCTGATTGGTGGAGTGCTGCAGAGATGGTTGTCCTTCTGTAAGGTTCTCCCATCTCCACAGATGAACTCTGGAGCTCTGTCAGAGTGACCATGGGGTTCCTGGTCCCCTCCCTGACCAAGGCCCTTCTCCCCTGATTGCTCAGTTTGGCCGGGCGGCCAGCTCTAGGAAGAGTCTTGGTGGTTCCAAACTTCTTCCATTTAAGAATATGCTGCAGAAATGTTTTGGTACCCTTCCCCAGATCTGTGCCTCGACACAATCCTGTCTCGGAGCTCTACGGACAATTCCTTCGACCTTATGGCTTGGTTTTTGCTCTGATATGCACTTTCAACTGTTGGACCTTATATAGACAGGTGTGTGCCTTTCCAAATCATGTCCAATCAATTGAATTTACCCCAGGTGGATTCCAATGAAGTTGTAGAAACATCTCAAGGATGACCAATGGAAACAGGATGCACCTGAGCTCAATTTCGAGTCTCATAGCAAATGGTCTGAATACTTATGTAAATAAGGTATTTCTGTTTTCGCTTTGTCATTATGGGGTATTGTGTGTAGATTGATGAGGGACATTTTTTATTTAATCCATTTTTAGAATAAGCTGTAACGTAACAAAATGTGGAAAAATCAAGGGTTCTGAATACTTTCCGAATGTACTGTATGTCCTCACTGAACCTCTTGATCCCCAACCATGACCTAAATGAATCTAAATGCAAAAGGCATCTCAATCTTATTTTCCGAGAAGCTGACCCAATCAGACATTAAGGCAGCCTTGTCAAAATTGATTTGTTTTGAAGCCACTTCACGGCTGACCCCTTAAAGCAACCTAGACTGAAGATCCCACTTCAAAACACAAACAAACAAAGGATGTTCAGTTTATTCTCATTTCTAATAAAATGCAAAACATCTGCAAGATTCCTGCTTAATTGGTCATTTTTAGATGATATGGAACCGTCGTTCTGATGTTGCTCAATAAACAATTAGTGCCTCGAGGGCTGAAAAGGTAATTATATTGACTTCTAACTCTACTAATTTGGTTAGTCTTTGGTGATGAGAGACAACAAGATTGTGTGTCATAATAGCACACACAAGTACGCACACACACACACACACACACACACACACAAGCTCCTCCCTTCCTATAGGCAGAAACTCAAACAGGAAGTACCCGTGCTAAGGTCTATTCAACGCTGGTCTGACCAATCGGAATCCATGCTTCAAGATTGTTTTGATCATGCGGACTGGGATATGTTCCGTGTAGCCTCTGCGAATAACATTGACGTGTACATGGACACGGTGACTGAGTTCATCAGGAAGTGTATAGCGGATGTTGTTCCCACTGTGACTATTTACACCTACCCAAACCAGAAACCATGGATAGATGGCAGCATTCGCATAAAATTGAAAACGCGAGGTGACTGGGAATATGGTTGAATACAAACAGTCTAGTTATTCCCTCCGTAAGGCAATCAAACAGGCAAAACGTCAGTACAGAGACAAAGCGAAGTCGCAATTCAACGGCTCAGACACAAGACGTATGTGGCAGGGTCTACAGACAATCACGGATTACAAAGGGAAAACCAGCCACGTCGCAGACACCGACGTCTTGCTCCCGGACAAGCTAAACACCTTCTTCGCCCGCTTTGAGGATAACACAGTGCCACCGACGTGGCCCGCTCCCAAGGACTGTGGGCTCTCGTTCTCAGTGGCCGATGTGAGTAAGACATTTAAGCGTGTTAAACCTCGCAAGGCTGCCGACCCAGACGACATCCCTAGCCGCGTCCTCAGAGCATGCGCAGACCAGCTGGCTGGAGTGTTTACGGACAAATTCAATCTCTCCCTATCCCAGTCTGCTGTCCCGACTTGCTTTAAGATGTCCACCATTGTTCCTGTACCCAAGAAAGCAAAGGTAACTGAACTAAATGACTATCGCCCCGTGGCACTCACTTCTGTCATCATGAAGTGCTTTGAGAGGCTAGTTAAGGATCATATCACCTCTACCTTACCTGACACCCTAGACCCACTTCAATTTGCTTACCGCCCCAATAGATCTACAGACGATGCAATCGCCATCGCACCGCACACTGCCCTTTCCCACCTGGACAAGAGAAATACCTATGTAAGAATGCTGTTAATTGACTATAGCTCAGCCTTCAACACCATAGGACCCTCCAAGCTCATCATTAAGCTCGAGGCCCTGGGTCTGAACCCCGCCCTGTGCAACTGGGTCCTGGACTTACTGACGGGCCGCCCCCAGGTGGTGAAGGTTGGAAACAACACCTTCACTTCGCTGATCCTCAACACAGGGGCCCCACAAGGGTGCGTGCACAACCCCCTCCTGTACTCTCAGTTCACCCATAACTGCGTGGCCACACGCCTCCAACTCAATCATCAAGTTTGCAGACGACACAACAGTAGTAGGCCTGATTACCAACAATGACGAGACAGCCTACAGGGAAGAGGTGAGGGCCCTGGCGGAGTGGTGCCAGGACAATAACCTCTCCCTCAACATCAGCAAAACAAAGGAGCTGATCGTGGACTTCAGGAAACAGCAGAGGGAGCACACCACCATCCACATCGATGGGACCGCAGTGGAGAAGGTGGAAAGCTTCAAGTTCCTCGGCGGACACATCACTGACAATCTGAAATGGTCCACCCACACAGACAGTGTGGTGAAGAAGGCGCAACAGCGCCTCTTCAAACTCAGGAGGCCGAAGAAATTCAGCTTGGCCCCTAAGACCCTCAGAAACTTTTACAGATGCACAATTGAGAGCATCCTGTCGGGCTGTATCACCACCTGGTATGGCAACTGCACCGCCCCCAACCGCAGGGCTCTCCAGAGGGTGGTGCAGTCTCCCCAAATCATCACCGGGGGCACACTGCCTGCCCTCCAGGACACCTACAGCACCCGATGACACAGGAAGGCCAAAAAGATCATCTAGGACATCAACCACCCGAGCCACGGCCTGTTCAACCCGCTACCATCCAGAAGGCGAGGTCAGTACAAGTGCATCAAAGCTGGGACCGAGAGACTGAAAACCAGCTTCTATCTCAAGGCAATCAGACTGTTAAATAACCATCACTAGCCGGCTACCACCCGATTACTCAACCCTGCACCTTAGAGGCTGCTGCCCTATAAACATAGACATGGAATCACTGGCCACTTTAATAATGGAACACTGGCCACTTTAATAATGTTTACATACTGCTTTACTCATTTCATATGTATATACTGTATTCTATTTTACTGTATTTTAGTCATTGCTCGTCCTAATATTTCTATATTTCTTGATTCCATTATTTTACTTTTAGATTTGTGTGTATTGTTGTGAATTGTTAGAAACTACTGCACTGTTGGAGCTAGGAACACAAGCATTTCGCTACACCCACAATAACATCTGCTAAATATGTGTATGTGACCAAACATTTTTTATTTGATTTGAAGCACACACAAAATCTCTACATCAAAAAGTGTTTTCTTTGTAAGAAGAGTAGTTGAGTATTCAAACGTGACTTGTTGTAATAACTTCGGAAGCACTGAGTTACTATAACTACGTTACGTGCTTGGTAGAGTGTTTTTACTGTGGTCGTGTTGTTTCCCTCCAGACCATTCCTATTGGACGAACCACCATTTTATCTTCTCTGTCTCGGGCCTCTGATAACTCTGTTCCCTTGGCGTCAGTCTAATAATTGCCATGGCTCCCGTTTAAAAACGCGCCGGCCTGCCTGCCTGTTGATAGTGTATCAGGAGACAGGTTGTTTGCTGGACTGGGGGACTGGCTGGTGGTGGGAGACAGGGCGTCCGGCGTCCGGCACCAGACCACCTCCTAAAATAACCTCCCTCCCTCCCTCTGTCTGTGCGTTTGTCTGTCTCTGTCCACTTGGAGGCCCCGGGGGCTCCCATGGTCCGGTAGAGAGCAGAGGAGCCAGGGGCCAGGGCCCAGGCATGTCACAGGAATAACATGTCATCAGCTCCATTGCTCCCCTAATGGTCCTCTCCTAGAGACATGGCAGACAACTTTGTCCACGAAGGCGGCAGAGTGTACTCAACCCCCCACTCAAGCCCCTTGGCGCCCACTCACGCACACACACACACACACACACACACACACACACACACACATCACGCACACACACACACACACACACACACACACACACACACACACACACACACACACACACACGCACGCACGCACACACACACACACACACACACACACACACACACACACACACACACACACACACACACACACACACACACACACACACACACACACACACACACACACACACACACACACACACAACCCCCCTGGGTTCTGGCTAGACAAGGAGCCCCCTTATAAAAACATGCTGTCCGGGGTGTTGAAGATAATGTGGGGCCCAGACAACTGGATAAATGCCAGCAACTCTTAATCTTGGACCATAGGAATCTCTGTAAAGACGGCCTGCCAAACGTTAGCCACTTTAGCCAGCTAGAGGGTTTACATGTTTGGGGTCTGGATATTGGCTGATTGAGAAAATACAGTACAGTAAAATCTACAGTACCTTCCTACTGAGCTACAGTACCTACGGTAATATCTACAGTACCTTTCTATTGAGCTACATTACAGTAATATCTACAGTACCTTTCTACAGAGCTACAGTCAGAGTATGTGAGCGGAGCGAGGAGTGGAGCGTAGTGAGGAGTGGAGCGTAGTGAGGAGTGGAGCTGGAGCGTAGTGAGGAGTGGAGCTGGAGCGTAGTGAGGAGTGGAGCGTAGTGAGGAGTGGAGCGTAGTGAGGAGTGGAGCGTAGTGAGGAGCTGGAGCGTAGTGAGGAGTGGAGCGTAGTGAGGAGTGGAGCTGGAGCGTAGTGAGGAGTGGAGCGTAGTGAGGAGTGGAGCGTAGTGAGGAGCTGGAGCGTAGTGAGGAGTGGAGCGTAGTGAGGAGTGGAGCGTAGTGAGGAGTGGAGCGTAGTGAGGAGTGGAGCGTAGCGAGGAGTGGAGCGTAGCGAGGAGTGGAGCGTAGTGAGGAGCGGAGCGTAGTGAGGAGTGGAGCGTAGTGAGGAGTGGAGCGTAGTGAGGAGTGGAGCGTAGCGAGGAGTGGAGCGTAGTGAGGAGCGGAGCGTAGTGAGGAGCGGAGCATAGTGAGGAGTGGAGCGTGCCCAATTTGACTGGAGCGCCGGCGCTCTCGCCCCCTCCAATTTCGCTCCAGTACCGCTCCAGGGTCGCTCGCTTCATGAGCTCAGGGCGTGCCCGGCCCAGCATGCATTTGTAGTCTACTTGTGCGCTGCTATAGCCCCTTGCTTTAGCTACTGTCATGGAGTTCACTAAATATTGTCATAAAGAAACTGATAAAACACACAGGTGAAAACTCAAGGTGACTTACAAAGATGAGGACCAAGAGCAAGAGAGGGAGTGCGGTGATGTAGTGTTCACAACTAAAGAATCATTGTGGAATCTGAAAAGACACGTATCCTGAAAGTATGATGGGGTACTTACTACGTGCACATGCTAAAAGAAAGGAATGAAGTGGGTAGATAACTAAGTGTGTCATTGTAGCAAAGTATTTATAAACTCAAAATCAGATCTCTTAAAAGTTTCCTTCATTTTGGTTCTATTATCTATACAATAGACCATCATTGATTTTGGCCCAATAGGCCTGGCTTATTCCAACTTTCAAGGAGCTTTCTGTTTTGATTGGGTTATTTTGCCTAAAAACCTTTAGGCCCGTCTATATACACTGCATAACCAACATCGTCGAACATCTCATTCCAAAATCATGGGCATTAACATGCAGTCGGCGTTCCAATTAATCCCAAAGGTGTTCGATGGGATTAAGGTCAGAGCTCTGTGCAGGCCAGTCAAGTTCTTCCACACCGATCTTGACAAACCATTTCTGTATGGACCTCGCTTTGTGCACGGGGGCATTGTCATGCTGAAACAGGAAAGGGCCTTCCCCAAACTGTTGACACAAAGTTGGAAGCACAAAATCTTCTATAATTTCATTGTATGCTGTAGCGTTAAGATTTCCCTTCACTGGAACTAAGGGGCCTTGCCCGAACCATGAAAAACAGCCCCAGACCATTATTCCTCCTCCACCAAACTTTACAGTTGTCACTTTGCATTCGGGCAGGTAGCGTTCTCCTGGCATCCGCCAAACCCAGATTCGTCCGTTGGACTGCCAGATGGTGAAACGTGATTCATCACTCCAGAGAACGCTTTTCCACTGCTCCAGAGTCCAATGGTGGTGAGCTTTGGACCACTCCAGTCAATGCTTGGCATTGCGCATAGTGATCTTAGTCCTGTGTGCGGCTGCTCGGCCATGGAAACCCATTTCATGAAGCTTGCTTCCAGAGGCAGTTTGGATCTTGGTAGTGAGTGTTGCAACCGAGGACAGATGATTTTTACGCGCTTCATCACTCGGCGGTCCCGTTCTGTGAGCTTGTGTGGCCTACCACTTCGCGGTTGAGCCGTTTTTGCTCCTAGACATTTCCACTTCACAATAACAGCACTTACAGTTGACTGGGGCAGCTCCAGCTGGGTAGAAATGTTACAAACAGACTTGTTGGAAAGGTGGCATCCTATGACGGTGCAATGTTGAAAGTCACTGAGCTCTTCAGTAAGGTCATTCTACTGCCAATGTTTGTCTATGGAGATTGCAACGGGTGTGGCTGAAATAGCCGAATCCACTAATTTGAAGGGATGTCCACATACTTTTGTATATACTGTATGGTGTGTATAAAAAGAAAAACTCTGCATCCCTGCCCAGCCTGGCAAGAGTGGCCAAAAGTGTGTTTAGCATTCCCAGTGGCTCTGCAAGTGCGGAGAAGACTCAAGCGCAGAGAAGACATTCTCCACTGTTGGCCTGCTCTCCAAGAACCATCGCATGAGCCTGAAGCCACAGACTCTGGACAAACTGGTGTTTCTAAAAATGAATTCAAAGGCACTGTAGACTGAGCCTAATAAGGCATTTTTTCACAGTCTATATGTGCAATTTATAGACTATAATGATTTAATACAACAAAAATGTTGTTTAAATGCTGAGTGATTAATGTCCCTGACTCCCTACTGGCCTAGTGTGTTGCACTCGCAAATGCTTTACAATGTGTTTCTTTGTAGGCTATAGCCTTGAAATAATTGAAATAATATAGCCTAAATTCATTTCCGTTCCGTCTTAGGCTCCCTGTCTGGCTCCTGACCTATTTAGTGTGTTTATATGCTGTTTAATAAGACATGTAGCCTATTTGAAATGATGAGCACTTCTTACATTCACCTTTTCAGGTTTATTAAAATACTTTTTTTTCAAATCCATATGGCTTGGTTTCAATACTTCAAAACCAAATGGTAGGTCCAGGTAGTCACAAAAATAGATGGGTGTTGGTTAAATTGTGATCTTAATGAATGGAGCGAATTTGAAGCACAGTTTTCTTTTCCTGTGAGCGCGGAGTGGTTTTTAGCAGAGATATTGGAAAGTATGTGGAGTGCCAGGCACCGCTCCACGAGCGACCGCACAACTCCACTCATACTCTGGCTACATTACTGTAGTATCTACAATAGCTTTCTACTGAGCTACTGTACCTACGGTAGTATTTATAGTACCTTTCTACTGAGCTACAGTACCTACGGTAGTATCTATAGTACCTTTCTACTGAGCTACAGTACCTATGGTAGTATTTACAGTACCTTTCTACTGAGCTACAGTACCTACGGTAATATTTACAGTACCTTTCTGCTGAGCTACAGTACCTACGGTAATATTTACAGTACCTTTCTACTGAGCTACAGTACCTACGGTAATATTTACAGTACCTTTCTACTGAGCTACAGTACTGTAGTATCTATAGTACCTTTCTACTGAGCTACAGTACCTACGGTAGTATTTACAGTACCTTCCTACTGAGCTACAGTACCTACGGTAATATTTACAGTACCTTTCTACTGAGCTACAGTACCTACGGTAATATTTACAGTACCTTTCTACTGAGCTACAGTACCTACGGTAATATTTACAGTACCTTTCTACTGAGCTACAGTACCTACGGTAATATTTACAGTACCTTTCTACTGAGCTACAGTACAGTAGTATCTACAGTACCTTTCTACTGAGCTACAGTACCTACGGAAGTATTTACAGTACCTTTCTACTGAGCTACTGTACAGTAGTATCTACAGTACCTTTCTACTGAGCTACAGTACCTACGGTAGTATCTACAGTACCTTTCTACTGAGCTACAGTACCTACGGTAGTATCTATAGTACCTTTCTACTGAGCTACTGTACCTACGGTAGTATTTACAGTACCTTTCTACTGAGCTACAGTACCTACAGTAATATTTACAGTACCTTTCTACTGAGCTACAGTACCTACGGTAGTATTTACAGTACCTTTCTACTGAGCTACAGTACCTACGGTAATATTTACAGTACCTTTCTACTGAGCTACAGTACCTACGGTAATATTTACAGTACCTTTCTACTGAGCTACAGTACCTACGGTAATATTTACAGTACCTTTCTACTGAGCTACAGTACCTACGGTAATATTTACAGTACCTTTCTACTGAGCTACAGTACCTACGGTAATATTTACAGTACCTTTCTACTGAGCTACAGTACCTACGGTAGTATTTACAGTACCTTTCTACTGAGCTACAGTACCTACGGTAGTATTTACAGTACCTTTCTACTGAGCTACTGTACAGTAGTATCTACAGTACCTTTCTACTGAGCTACAGTACCTACGGTAGTATTTACAGTACCTTTCTACTGAGCTACAGTACCTACGGTAGTATTTACAGTACCTTTCTACTGAGCTACAGTACCTACGGTAGTATCTACAGTACCTTTCTACTGAGCTACAGTACCTACGGTAGTATTTACAGTACCTTTCTGCTGAGCTACAGTACCTACGGTAGTATTTACAGTACCTTTCTACTGAGCTACAGTACCTACGGTAGTATTTACAGTACCTTTCTACTGAGCTACTGTACCTACGGTAGTATTTACAGTACCTTTCTACTGAGCTACAGTACCTACGGTAGTATTTACAGTACCTTTCTACTGAGCTACATTACAGTAGTATCTGTAGTACCTTTCTACTGTATTTGAGTTCTCCATCTAGCCCACACTTCTCATGTCAGCTGGACTGAGACATACAGCGAACAGCGACGTTAATGAGAGGGAAGGTCCAATCAGGGTCCTCTCTGCTCCCTTCACTCACAGTTCAACACTAATGCTCTCCCGTCCCTTTGAAACGGCACTCGGCTTTCAACCCTAATGACTTTCCATGCCGCTTATATTTATTTTTCTTCTTCTCTTTCGCGGGACCGTCCCACTCTTTGGGGCCGGGCCAACTGGCTGGTCCTCCTACTCGTTTATCACTGTCCTCTTCTTTTCTTCACTCCATTTTGAAAGAGGGAGTCAGCAATGAATGAAAAGCACTCTTGTGACAGGACACCAGTGTTTCCTGGAAATTAAGTATTCATTAGGATTTCCGTCACATGTCTAAATGGCACGAGAGGTAGGGAGAAGGAGAGGAGGAGGGGGGATTTCCAATGTTACAAAAGGGTAAGGGGTTTAACATCAGCCCTGGTGGAGCTCCGGAATTGAGCGCTAAATAAGATCTAAGCAAACATTCATTATTTCTAATACAGGCATTAGCAGAGTCCACAACAGGTGGATGTATATTATACAGAGAGTGATGTACCAGCCCGTTTGTTGACATTAACATCTAACAAATATTTAGGTAGAGCTCATGAGAGTGTTAAGAATAGTTTGGGAGTGTGTTATAGTTCCCATTTATCCCACTATAGCAAATATTAATGTTCACTAATGTTCAATTGTGAACCGTTCAATTGTGAGTTCAAATGTTCAATATTGAGCTAAAATGGCTTTCAATGTTTCATGAATATTGTCCAGGATCTAAACCAGGGGTGTCAAACGTCCGGCCCGCGGGCCGGATCAGGCCCGCAAACGGGTTTAATCGGCCCGCGAGATGATAAAAAAAAAAAAAAAAAAAAAAAATGCAATTGTGATAAGCAAGCAAACTGTTTATACCGGGGCAGAGCAAGTAGGTCAAGCACGTGCAGCTAATGAGCTACTTTGTTTTGCCCGCGATATTTATTACGGCTTCTACTTTTAACATTATGTGCTTTGGCACCCTTATTGCCCCAATATGTCTCTGTCAAAAAAGAGAAAAGTGGACGCAGAGTGCAGAGTGTTCCAAGAAAAATGGTCATCCTATTTATTCACGGAATTGAATGGGAAAGCTGTATGTTTGGTGTGTTCAGAGCATGTTGCAGTGCTGAAAGAATATAACCTTCGTCGCCAATATGTGAGTCTTCATGCCGACAAATATGACAACTTTCAAGGACAGCGGAGATGAGAGAAGGTGAATGAACTGTTGGCGGGTCTGAAGAAACAGCAGTCTGTGTTTACTCACAGCCGAGACATCAGTGACGCTGCAGTGAAAGCTAGCTACCTCATTGCTAATGAAATCGCAGTGGCTTCAAAACCATTTAGTGAGGGTGAATTTGTAAAAACATGCATGATGAAGGCAGCGGAGATTGTGTGCCCTGAAAAGAGGCAGGCTTTTGCAAATATCAGCCTGACAAGAAACACAGTTGCAGACAGGATTTCCGATCTTTCAGTGGATTTGGACAGCCAGTTGAAGCAAAAAGTAAAGTCATTTATTACGTTTTCGGTTGCAACTGATGAAAGCACGGACATTACAGATGTTGCACAACTGGCCATTTTCATCTTCGGAGTTGATGACACATTGACCGTCACCGAGGAGTTCGTGGAGTTGGTGCCGATGACACATACAACGACAGCAGCTGATATATTTACCGCACTCGTCGGCGCGCTGGACAGGGTCGGAGTGGACTGGTCCCGCGCTGTCAGCCTGGCTACAGATGGTGCGCCCTCAATGATCGGGAAAAAAGCAGGCGTTGTGACAAAGTTCAGAGAGAAAGTGCAATCTGCAAATGGAGGACGTGATTTTTTGACTTTTCACTGTATTTTGCACCAGGAGGCTTTGTGTTGCAAGTCATTAAAGATGGATAACGTCATGAAGGTGGTCATCCAAACTGTTAATTTCATCCGATCCAGAAGCCTGAATCACCGTCAGTTTGACAGCCTTCTCAGAGAGAAAGACCACATCTATGGCCTGCCATACCACACTGAGGTAAAATGGTTAAGCCGAGGTGCTGTGCTGAGGCGTTTCTTTGATTTACGAGAAGAAATTGAACAGTTCATGGAAGAAAAGGGCAAACCAGTGTTAGAATTTCATTCCGCAGAATGGATGCAGGACCTTGCATTTATGGTGGATGTTACAGAGCACCTGAATAACTTGAACAAACAGCTGCAAGGGCGCAACAAAGTTGTCACGCAGTATTATGACAGCATACGTTCTTTCAAGTTGAAGCTGTCATTGTGGGAGACGCAACTTGCCGGTGGTGATGCAGCTCACTTCCCCTGTCTGAAAAATGTGTGCGCGACCCAACATGTGGCAGACATGAAGCGGTTCAAAGATAACATAATGGGACTGTTACGGGAGTTTGAGCAACACTTTCAGATTTATGTTTATATGTTTTTATGTTGATGTGCTATTGTTTTTAATTGATTTTATTTTATTTGTATATTTAACCTATTCTTGACTCTGTGGTTCTTGCACTTGTTTGGGGAACAGGATTTCATTATTTTTATCTACATTTCTGCCTGAGAAATGACACCCTGATATAGTTCTGTGATCTGTGAAACAGTTCTGTTAATCACTGAGGCATTGTGTGTTTGTGTGTTCTTTTTCTTTAGAATTTTCAAATAAACTTGACGTGTTTTATGATTAATAGTGATGTTGTGCTTGTACTATTTTGGACACACTGTCCTCAGGCTCCAGCTTTATGTTGTATGTTGATCGTATTAAAACAAAGAAAACAATCTGAAGTTGTTGTTTTTAAGTTATATATACCATGATTTTTCCGGTCCGGCCCACTTGGGAATAGATTTTCCTCCATGTGGCCCCTGAGCTAAAATGAGTTTGACACCCCTGATCTAAACATTTCAGAGTCAAAAACCGGACCTCTTACAGCCACATTTGGTGGACCAAATGTTTGACTTTTTGAATCCAGCACTCTCTCCTTTCCTCTTTTCCGCCTTTCCTTCAATCCTCTTCTTCTTCCTCTTCCTCCTCCTCCTCCTGCTCCTCCTCCTCTTCCTCCCCCTCCTCCTCCTCTTCCTAATCTTCCTCCTCCTCTTCCTCCTCCTCATCTTCTTCCTCCTCCTCATCTTTCTCATCTTTCTCCTCCTCCTCCCTCCTCCTCCTACCCTCCTCATCCTCTTCCTCATCTTCCTCATCCTCTTCTTCCCCTTCCCCCTCCTCTTCCTCCTCCTCTTCCTCCTCCTCTTCCTCCTCCTCCTCCTTCTCCTCCTCTTCCTCCCCCCCCCTCCTCCTCCTCCTCCTCTTCCTCCTCCTCCTCTTCATCCTCATCCTCCTCCTCTTCCTCCTCCTCCTCTTCCTCCTCATCCTCCCCTCCTCTTCCTCCTCCTCTACCTCTTCCCCCTCCTCCTCTTCCTCTTCCTCTTCCTTTTCCTCCTCTTCCTCATCTTCCTCCTCCCCCCTCCTCATCTTCCTCATCTTCCTCCTCCTCCTCTTCATCTTCCTCCTCCTCCTCCTCATCCTCTTCCTCATCTTCCTCCTCCTCTTCCTCCTCTTCCTCTTCTTCCTCATCTTCCTCCTCCTCCTCCCCTCCTCTTCCTCTTCCTCCTCGTCTTCCTCTTCCCCCTCTTCCTCATCTTCCTCATCTTCATCTTCCTCCCCCTCCTCCCCTCCTCCTCCTCCTCTTCCTCTTCTTCTTCCTCATCTTCCTCCTCCTCCTCTTCCTCCTCATCCCCCCTCCTCCACCACATGTCTTTAAGTCTGTCTCCACAAGGGGTAAGTTCTAGAACCTTATACTTGTTCGTTTGTTTGCTTTCAGAATAAGTCTCTGTTTAGACTTCCATCAGGGGGGAACAGTATCTAAGAAAACGAGGAAGGAAATGGGCCCAAAACAAAGGAAGAGGAAAGGACCCCTCTGTGATAGAGCCGGTCCCTTGCTGTTCCTGGCTGCAGTGGTGTCGTGCAAAACATGGCGCCACACTAGAACCGGCCATAGGCTGTGGGTTGTGGCAGACAGGAGAGCATACATGGACTTTCATGGAGAACCACACGTTCACAACTACGTAGGTCAGTACAGAGAATAAACAAGGGGAGAAATGTTGTGGTATGGTCTGTTGTGTCAATATTATTTCTGACAAAGGATGGCTTCATAGAATGCACTGAGAAAGATTCGTAGAAAGCACTACCCTGGATGAAACTGTAAATTGAATGTTTATTTGTGTTGCATTGCAAAGTTATATTGTGAAAACATTCTGCATGGTGCCATAAGGGGAAATCTGAGGTATGATGACAAACATATTTAAGTCTGATTCATACTTTGTCCTGACTCCAATCACACTCTTGTCTGATAAGCAACCTCATTTTAGTCACAGACCACAGTTGAATAAAAGTCACAATCCACTGGAACAGTATGTCTACCGTGGACATTGTGTCCCAGTTTGTGAGTGAACGTTCCAGTACTTTGTGACAGAGTGCAGGGCAGGGCCCGATCCTGTCCCCTGTCAGACTCATACTGGGAGAGAACCAGAGGGGTTGGAACAGGCAGTTCTCCATCTACACATACTGTCCTGCCTGCAGAGACAACTGGCCTGTAACAACAGACTTTGCTGTCCCCACTTCAACCATCAGACGTGCAGTTTTCTCTTCATAATGTAAAGTGTGATATTTCCAATATTTGAGTTATTTGCTAGCGTCCATGTTATTCGGGCACATGCAACTTATCCCAACTCGATCGTCTGCTGTGCTAGGTTGCACATATATCTGCAGTGAGTGGCTTTTTGGTCTACCATCCAAACATACAGTTGAAGTCAGAAGTTTACATACACTTAGGTTGGAGTCATTAAAACAGCTTGGAAAATTCCAGAAAATGATATCATGGCTTTAGAAGCTTCTGATAGGCTAATTGACATCATTTGAGTCAATTGGAGGTGTACCTGTGGATGTATTTCAAGGCCTACCTTCAAATTCAGTGCCTCTTTGCTTGACATCATAGGAAAATCAAAAGAAATCAGCCAAGACTGGTTCATCCTTGGGAGCAATTTCCAAACTCCTGAAGGTACCACGTTCATCTGTACAAACAATAGTACGCAAGTATAAACACCATGGGACCACGCAGCCGTCATACCGCTCAGGAAGGAGACGCGTTCTGTCTCCTAGAGATGAACGTACTTTGGTGTGAAAAGTGCAAATCAATCCCAGAACAACAGCAAATGACCTTGTGAAGATGCTGGAGGAAACCGGTACAAAAGTATCTATATCCACAGTAAATCGAGTCCTATATCGACATAACCTGAAAGGCCGCTCAGCAATGAAGAAGCCACTGCTCCAAAACCGCCATAAAAAAGCCAGACTACGGTTTGCAACTGCACATGGTGACAAAGATTGTAATTTTTGGAAAAATGTCCTCTGGTCTGATGAAACAAAAATAGAACTGTTTGGCCATAATGACCATCGTTATGTTTAGAGGAAAAAGGGGGTTGCTTGCAAGCCGAAGAACACCCCAACATCCCAACCGTGAAGCACGGGGTTGGCAGCATCATGCTGTGGGGGTGCTTTGCTGCAGGAGGGACTGGTGCACTTCACAAAATAGATGGCATCATGAGGAAGGAAAATTATGTGGATATATTGAAGCAACATCTCAAGACAGGAAGGAAGTTAAAGCTTGGTCGCAAATGGGTCTTCCAAATAGACAATGACCCCAAGCATACTTCCAAAGTTGTGACAAAATGGCTTAAGGACAACAAAGTCAAGGTATTGGAGTGGCCATCACCTCAATCCTATAGAAAATTTGAGGGCCGAACTGAAAAAGCTTGTGCGAGCAAGGAGGCCTACAAACCTGATTCAGTTACATCAGCTCTGTCAGGAGGAATGGCCCAAAATTCACCCAACTTATTGTGGGAAGCTTGTGGAAGGCTACCTGAAACGTTTGACCCAAGTTAAACAATTAAAAGGCAATGCTACCAAATACTAATTGAGTGTATGTAAACTTCTGACCCACTGGGAATGTGATGAAATAAATAAAAGCTTAAATAAATCATTCTCTCTACTATTATTCTGACATTTCACATTCTTAAAATAAAGTGGTGATCCTAACTGACCTAAGACAGGGAATTTTTACTAAGATCAAATGTCAGGAATTGTGAAAAACAGAGTTTAAATGTATTTGGCTAAGGTGTATGTAAACTTCTGACTTCAGCTGTATGCATGTTCCATTGTTGGAGAATAGCTGTATAGAGAGACATTAGATTGAGGTTCTGTAGAGAATGGGTCCAGAGGTTCTGTAGAGAATGGGTCCAGAGGTTCTGTAGAGAATGGGTCCAGAGGTCCTGTAGAGAATGGGTCCAGAGGTTCTGTAGAGAATGGGTCCAGAGGTTCTGTAGAGAATGGGTCCAGATGAAGTGTGAATGAGAATACATTTCTGTGCACTGTACAGTATGTGCGTGTGTTTTGCTGTGTCACTGTTGTGTCCCTCAACCCCTATACTTTAGTGTCCTGGCCACAACAATCTCATTAGCTGGTGGCCATCTAGGGTGAGGGCTGCACCCTTTTACGTCAGAAAGGCCCAGTCTCCTACATCTAATCTTTTCAGAGGGGAAGAAAAACCTCCTCTAAAACGAGACAGTAGGAACTGGGGAGACATGAGGGCTGGCTGTCTGGCTGACTGACTGACTGGCTGCGGAGCCATGCGGGCTGGCTGGCTGGGGAGAGGAGGTCTGAAGAGAGAGGAGAGAGAGAGAGGTCTGGAGAGAGAGGAGAAATCAGAAGTAGATTGGAGACAGGAAGAGAGTGGCGTCAGTACAGGCGGGAGATAAGAGCACTGACTCCACACACAAACACACACATCTCTCTCTCTCTCTCTCTCGCTCTCTTTCTGGCTGGCTGACACAGCAGGCGCCCCCAGTAGAGATATGGCCTCTCACGCATGCACGCAAGCATGCACGCACACACACACACACACACACACACACACAAACACACACACACACGTACACAGTTTAACCCTAACCCCAAACCCTAACCCTAATTCTAACCCTAACCCCTAATCCTAAAAAAAGCCGTTTTCCTTGTGGGGACCGGCAGAATTTTCCATGTTTTACTATCCTTGTGAGGACTTCTGGTGCCCACAAGGATAGTAAAAACAAACCACACACACACACACACACACACACACACACACACACACACATCAATGACCCATAAGATGTAAGACCTGTGACCTCTGACCTGTGTGAATATGGCTGCTGGGTAGTGAAACACAGAGGCTGACTCTAACCCATACCAGAGAGGTGGATTCACAAGTGCTGAATCACAGCAATAATGAAATAATCCAATACAATGTACCGCACTCAGAGGTTTAGGGGAAGAAAATGGATCAGATGTCTTTCTGCAAATGATCATGCTGGGATATTCAAAACATTGCTATTGTGCTGGCCTTTTATGTGGAATAGTTAATATCTCGGAACTACAAACCTTGTAGTCTTCAGTCCAAATAGTCAGTCAATATCCAGATATAGATCCAGATCCAGATATACATCCAGATCCAGATATAGATCCAGTTCCAGATATAGATCCAGATATAGATATCTATTATACTTTTTGACTGTTTATTGAAGTTAGGACAGTGCTGCTACTGTATGTTATATGTGATCAGATCAGACTACTGTCTCCCAGAGCTATGAGTCTTTCCATCAGACTACTGTCTCCCAGAGCTATGAGTCTTTCCATCAGACTACTGTTTGCAAAGACTCATAGCTCTCCGGAATGCTGGCTGAGGGGGGCTGTGCAAAAGGTTGCCAGTTTGTGTGTGTGTGTGTGTGTGTGTGTGTTTTTGTTTGCATTCATGTGTGTGTTCCTGCAATTAACACAATTATACGACTCAAAAATAAAATGTTCTGAGGACAGCAAATTTATTTTTGCCAAATCAAGAAAAATGTGAAACTAATCATCAAATGTTCCAAGTTTTATAATGTTAATCATGAGATAAACATGTGTCTGCCAACTATACAAATTCGTCAAAGCAATACTTATTTCTAAAAAATGCCAAACAATTTACCAGGATGCTAGAAATGTCTCCTAAGATCTGATTTTATATTTAGGAGTTTTTTGGGGGGCTAAAATGAATTTGGAACAAATAGCCTATGTTTTGTCACACCACCAACCTAATACAACATATAACACACATACCCTCATATAAAACTCAAACAGGTCATTTTGACGTCATTTTGAACCTTTTTTGAATTCTAAAAAGTTCATTTTCAATTGTGTATTAATGGCTTGCAAGGTAAATTATCATTAACACTGTAAATCCTTTCAGTGTTTCTCCTTTGTTTCTTTGACAGCCCTGTATCTGTTAGAGGGCTGTAAGATGCAAGTGACCTTCAGAGATGACCTTTAAGGAAACAAGTGAACTTCAAAGATTACCTTTAAGGAAACAAGTGACCTTCAAAGATGACCTTTAAGGAAACAAGTGACCTTCAAAGATGACCTTTAAGGAAACAAGTGACCTTCAAAGATGACCTTTAAGGAAACAAGTGACCTTCAAAGATGACCTTTAAGGAAACAAGTGACCTTCAAAGATGACCTTTAAGGAAACAAGTGCCCTACCACAGAGCAATAGATGTTGGTGGCTTTCCAGGTCGTCTTTTTTTGCAGTCGCGCTGCTCGTCTCAAAAGATTGCTATATCAAATCAATGTGGTTCCTGTTATGTTTAATTAGACACCTATCCAGGCTTTGTGAGATTTGATCACCTGTGCAGCGCGACTGCAAAAAAAAAGATGACCTAGAACGCCACCGTTGTCTAAAGCTTACTACAAGCTCTACGCAGACGCACGATTCGGAGTGTTGCAATGTTGTTTTTCATCGCAAATAATATGTACTAATAATGTTTTAGGTTACACCGGCATATTTGAAAAAATATATATAAATCTGATAACTTTGCGATCACCCCCTTTGTGAATGTGAGTGCATTGTTACCGAAAGGTGTCCACTACTCCAATAAAATTCCCACTCCATCCACGTGCACGTAGATCAATGGAGTGAAGCTTGTAGTAACCTTTACTAGGACCCATAATAACCTTTCCTCAATCCTCAGAGCTGGAGTAGAGGAAAGGAAGGAGAAAGGAATACAGGCATATTTCTTTTTTAGGAGGGATTTCAGGCTTGGAATGCTGGCTGAATGGGACTGTGCAAAAGGTTGCCGGTTTGTGTGTGTGTGTGTGTGTGTGTTTGCATTCGTGTGTGTGTGTGTGTTTGCATTTATGTATGTGTGTGTGTTTGTGTGTGTTTATAGTGGCAGTCAGAGAGCTGATAAAGGGCTGCTCCAGGCTCCAAGTAGAGTTCTGGGACAATACAACACAGGAACTGAGCTGCCAGACACAGGAGGTCAATAGACCTGCTGTCAACATGGCCTCTGTTCTTATCTTTCTTTGCCTACCCCAGAGTGTGTGTGTGTGTGTGTGAGTGTGAGTGTGAGTTTCGTAAATGTGCGCAGGATGTTCTTAGTATGTTTGTGGTCATGCGTATGTGCCTGTGAGTGTGTGTGGTAAACGTGTGTGTGTGTGTGTGTGTGTGTTTTCTCTCTCTGTGTGTGTGTGTGTGTGTGTTTTCTCTCTCTGTGTGTGTGTGTGTGTTTTCTCTCTCTCTGTGTGTGTGTGTGTGTGTTTTCTCTCTCTGTGTGTGTATGTTTTATGTGCGGTTGTGTGTGAAACTACCTGATACCATGAGCTGTACTGTGTCTCCCTGTCTTGGCCCAGCACCAGACGCTGGTTTGACTGAAGCACTCTGGGACTGTGGGGAATACTTGGAATTCCTGCTTTTTCCCTTCGTTGACTCATTCAGGGGAGGACCTATACCATGCTAGGCTGACACTATAGCTGTCATGTTTTCACTGAGAAATGGACAGAGAGAAAAAAATACAGAGAGAGAGAGAGAGAGAGAGAGAGAGAGAGATGGGGGGAGAGAGAGAGAGAGAGAGAGAGAGAGAGAGAGAGACACACACACAGAGAGAGAGAGAGAGAGAGAGAGAGAGAGAGAGAGAGAGAGAGAGAGAGAGAGAGAGAGAGAGAGAGAGAGAGAGAGAGAGACACACACAGAGAGAGAGAGAGAGAGAGAGAGAGAGAGAGAGAGAGAGAGAGAGAAAGAAAGAAAGAGAGAAAGAAAGAGAGAAAGAAAGAGAGAAACAGAGAGAGAAAGAGAGAGAGAGACCATTTTGTATACATCTGGCCCTTCATTGGACACTGTGTTAACAAACCTCCAAACGAGCTTCAATTCCATACAACACTCCTTCAGTAGCCTCCAACTGCTCTTGAACACTAGTAAAACTAAATGCATGCTCTTCAACCGAACGCTGCTTGCACCCGCCCACCCGACTAGAATCACTACTCTCGACGGGTCTGACCTAGAGTATGTGGACATCTACAAATATCTAGGTGTCTGGTTAGACTGTAAACTCTCCTTCCAGACTCACATTAAGAATCTCCAATCCAAAGTTAAATCTAGAATCGGTTTCCTATTTCGCAACAAAGCCTCCTTCACTCATGCTGCCAAACATGCCCTCGTAAAACTGACTATCCTACCGATCCTTGACTTCGGCGATGTCATTTACAAAATAGCCTCCAACACTCTACTCAGCAAATTGGATGTAGTCTATCACAGTGCCATCCGTTTTGTCTCCAAAGCCCCATATAATACCCACCACTGTGACCTGTACGCTCTTGTTGGCTGGTCCTCACTACATATTCGTCGCCAAACCCACTGGCTCCAGGCCATCTATAAATCACTGCTAGGCAAATCCCTGCCTTATCTTAGCTCATTGGTCACCATAGCAACACCCACCCGTAGTCTGCGCTCCAGCGGGTATATCTCACTGGTCATCCCCAAAGCCAACACCTCCTTTGGCCGCAATTCCTTCCAGTTCTCTGCTGCCAATGACTGGAACAAATTGCAAAAATCTCTGAAGCTGGAGACACTTATCTCCCTCACTAACTTTAAGCATCAGTTGTCAGAGCACCTTACCGATCACTGCACCTGTACACAGCCCATCTGAAATTAGCCCGCCCAACTACCTCATCCCTATATTGTTATTTATTTTGCTCATTTGTACCCCAGTATCTCTATTTGCACATCATCTCTTGCACATCTATCATTCCAGTGTTAATACTAATTGTAAATATTTTGCACTATAGCCTATTTTATTGCCTTACCTCCATAACTTGCTAAATTTGCACACTGTATATTATATGTATTTCTGTTGTATTTTTGACTTTGTTTTGTTTTACCCCATATGTAACTCTGTGTTGTTGTTTTTATCGCACTGCTTTGCTTTATCTTGGCCAGGTCGCAGTTGTAAATGAGAACTTGTTCTCAACTGGTTTACCTGGTTAAATAAAGGTGAAAAAAAAGAAGAAAAAAAGAGAGACGAGGTCTTATGTCTTATATATTAGTGTAGATCAGGATTTCCCAAACTCAGTCCTGCCACGAATGTCATTCTCATCATGGAGATGTGTCCTGAATAGTTTCAATTCCCAATCAACTCCTATGGGTTTTAACAACACCCTATTCAACAGTGCTGTTGGTATGCAAACCATTTTGCTGGGCTTTGAATTTTAATATGTAAATTCTCCATCACCAAACAGTGTAAATTAAAAGGAGCTGCGTTGGCCGGGAATCGAACCCGGGTCAACTGCTTGGAAGGCAGCTATGCTCACCACTATACCACCAACGCTCAGTGGAAGTAAAGGAATTCAACAGGGCACTTGTAGGTTTCTGGTAAGTATTTCAAGAGTCGCTCTCTCACTCTTCCTTGGATAGTTGACTTTCATGGTGATACTTGCTTATATATTGAGTCCACTCCACACTGAGATGGAGGAGGAGAACCCTCCACACTGAGATGGAGGAGGAGAACCCTCCACACTGAGATGGAGGAGCAGAACCCTCCACACTGAGATGGAGGAGCAGAACCCTCCACACTGAGATGGAGGAGCAGAACCCTCCACACTGAGATGGAGGAGGAGAACCCTCCACACTGAGATGGAGGAGCAGAACCCTCCACACTGAGATGGAGGAGGAGAACCCTCCACACTGAGATGGAGGAGCAGAACCCTCCACACTGAGATGGAGGAGGAGAACCCTCCACACTGAGACGGAGGAGCAGAACCCTCCACACTGAGATGGAGGAGCAGAACCCTGTGGGTACAGAGAGTACAGAGAAATAGGGAGGACTCCCCATCAATATCAACTCTCCACACAAAGCAGGATAGCATAAGATACTATTCACTGATTTCATATGCCTTGAGGAGTTCTGAAATGCGCTGTGTTAAAAGAGGTTTGAAACTGTTTGGCCTTACGACTGACAGGTTCCAGGTGGCCTCATGGGGAGTAGACATGGTGATCAAGGAGAGCTGCTAATCTACTGTTCGTCACATATCAAAGCCAGAGAGATCCTTCAATCTCATATTATACAGAAATATACAGTGCATTCGGAAAGTATTCAGACCTGTTTTCGCTTTGTCACTATGGGGTATTGTGTGTAGATTGATGAGGGGAAAAAAATATTTCATCAATTTTAGATTAAGGTTGTAACGTAACAAAATGTGGAAAAAGTAAAGGGGTCTGAATACTTTCCGAATGCACTGTAAGCGTGAACTTGGACTCTATGTTAACATTTCTGTATTTTTTATACACACGTCATCATGGCCTCAGTGCCGCGAATATGCAATCATCAAAATGCAGCTACCTCCGTGCAGAAGCTAGCTACTTTATGAGAATAGACTAAACGTCAACTAGGCTGAGCTGTCTGAACTAGCATCTGTGCTGTGCTAGTGTAAACAACTAGCTATCTTGTATTTCCAAGGCTTCTGTCTTTTCAAAAACAGCCATGAACTGGAAATACATTAAAATGACCTCTTCATTCCATATCTCACAGCCTCTTGTTTCATACATGAATTCCGTTGCAGAACGATGTCAGTCATATATCACTTACTCCATTACGTTTTGTTGGCAAAACCAGTAATAGCTAAGCTAGGCAGCAGTGCACCACACAAACACAGGAAGTTAGAAAGAACCAAGAAGTTGATAGGCCTATATGGATTTACAACAACGGAAATCATAAAATAACTTTAATAACAGCCATGGCACCTTAACACCCAGGACTCTCTGTACATTTCCTCCTACCACCGCAGCTAGACTGTGACAGACGGCAACAGTTGCAGGCTAGCTTCCTAACTATTTTGTTCTCACAGGGTCTGCAACAGATGGGGAGGCGGGCGTTGAGGCGCAAAGTAGAGAGATGTAAAATGGAGGTGACAATCCCAGAGGAGGCTGAGACATTTGCCACTGAGACTGACTGAGACTGACTGGGGCGGATCCTTTAAGACCCTCAGTGGCTCAAGGACATAACCCCCTGCTCCCCTCCTCCTCTCGCTCCCATAGAGTCAAGTGCCGAGGGGGTGAGGGGGTGGTGGGTGAGCCTTCTTCAGCTTCCTTTTAAGGCCATGGTGTGAGGGCGAGCAGGGTCCATCCACCCTCTTTATGAAGCAGACGTGCTCAGGATTTAGAAAGCTCTGTCGTGAGCCCGTGGTGATGTCAGAGATAAGGAAGTACGAATGAGCCGTGTTCTTCCTAACTTCGTATACAGAGCGAATGTGACGGCTACCGAGTCCGGCTTCATGAGCTGCTGTACATATGCCTTTAGGAATGAGGGAGAAAGAGAGAGAATAAATATGTAGTAGGATAGAGGGAAAGAGAGATAACATGTATGTTTTGTGCTTAGCACCAGCCACCCTGCGCTCTTTGATGCAGAGTCAGACAGAATGTTAATTCCAAAGTCCTACAAAAGGGCCAGGAACAGTTCAACATTGCCATGTAAAATGTTATTTCCAATTCAGCAACAATGTCTGTTGGAGCTAAAAGTATAGACAAAGCCTGGAACCATCCAATGGTTGTATTGCATTAGTTCCAACCAGTCTATACTCTAAAAGGCTGTATTCCCAAAAGGATGGACTTACAGGGCATTATGGGAGGATGTCAAACAAACCTCCTCCTCTCCCATCCCCCAGACCAGTAAAAGTCCTCCTGTCCTGTTCACAGCATGGGCTGGGCCTTCCAGAGAATGTGCTTTATATCACCAGTAATTGCTTGTGATTCTCCCTCTTGACTTCAAAGGCAGGGTGCACGGCAGCTCAGGGGTCAAAGGCGAGACCGTTGCCCAAACGCCCCCCAATTTCCTGTTGCCGTCTGGCTCGCTCTCTGAGCAGGAAGAGGGAAGAGGGATCTGAGGCGAAGGCCGTGAGCTCTGGGGCTGTCTGACGAGACAGAGCTCCACACTTCCCTGTCTGTCTGTTTATCTGTTGGTTTATCTCTCTGTTTATCTGTCTGTCTGTTTGTCTGTCCATCTGTCTTTCTGTCTGTTGGTCCCTCCGTCAAGCTGTCGTTCCGTCTGTCTGACCCTCTGTTTGTCTGTCAGTCAGTCCCGCCGTCTGTCTGTTCCTCCGTCCGTCTGTCCCTCTGTCTGTCCGTCCATCCTTCTGTCTGGCTAACGCCTCCTCAATTTACATCTCAGCTAGCATATTGGTGCATATTAGCTTTGGATTTATCCTACTCTGTGGTTCTAATAATAGGACTATACCATAATGGTAATTACATGGTCCTTTAAACAATGTTTTCCAGAGAATAACTACAGTATAATCAGTGGGCCTTGGTCATGACGAACAGAGATGAAAATGTGGACAAAGGCAGAGTCTTCATCTTGGCTGTACATTCTAGTCCTATCTGAGCCCCTAACTCACATATCTCTCACTCTCTCTTTCTCTTTCTCTCTCTCTCTCTCTCTCTCTCTCTCTCTCTCTCTCTCTCTCTCTCTCTCTCTCTCTCTCTCTCTCTCTCTCTCTCTCTCTCTCTCTCTCTCTCTCTCTCTCTCTCTCTCTCTCTCTCTCTCTCTTTACCTCTCTCTCTCTTTTTTCTCTCTCTCTCTCTCTTTCTCTCTCTCTCTCTCGCCCTCTCTCTCTCTCTCTCTCTCTCTCTCTCTCTCTCTCTCTCTCTCGCCCTCTCTCGCCCTCTCTCTCTCTCTCTCTCTCTCTCTCTCTCTCTCTCTCTCTCTCTCTCTCTCTCTCTCTCTCTGTCTCTCTCTCTCTCTCTCTCTCTCTCTCTCTCTCTCTCTCTCTCTGTCTCTCTCTCTCTCTCTCTCTCTCTCTCTCTCTCTCTCTCTCTCTCTCTCTCTCTCTCTCTCTCTCTCTCTCTCTCTGTCTCTCTGTCTTTCTCTCTCTCTCTCTCTCTCTGTTATCAGCTGTCAAGTCTTCATCATCTCAAGTCAGGACTGCCATCCATTGCTAGTGTACCCATGAGTTTGACCGTCAAATTGCCAGGGTAAGAGGTTACAAAACCCTTCTATGGATTATATGTCTATGGCTGTATATTTGGTGCTCAAGCTGTCTATACTCTTTGAGAGCGGGCTCCTGAGTCCTCCTGTGGTTGGCGGTTGCAGTAAAAAAACATAAAATATACACTACATATAAATATATACAGTATATATTTCCTTTATTACAATTTCTTTGTAAAAAAAATAACTAAATATGTACTTTCTTTGCTTCCTCTTGTGCCCCTCACGGGCCTGGGCCCAGGGGCTTCAGCCCCGGTAAGCCCTTGCATTAAACCGGCCCTGCCTATGACTCATGGCTATCTGTAACTCTGAATGTGCTTTGGTCTGGGCTGTTGGGGGGGGGGTTGAGCTAAGAGAGAAAGAGAGAGAAGAGGGAGGTAATGTGGAAGCGGCCCCACAGCTAAATTACACTGCAACATGGTCCCTCTCAAAGCCTACATCTGGGATTGGCCCTGACAACTGGATGCCGAGCAGCTCTAATTTAGGCAACTTTGTTTATAACCCTATAATAGAGTCAGTATAGGACCGCAGGGCTGCCACGGGGAGGCAAGTAACTCCTAGCAAAGTAAAAGCACTCATTTTACTCAGGCTATAGGGCTCTCCTTCAAAAGAGGAAATGCAAATGTCGTTCTGTTCTTTCTTGTGTGTTCGTTGTCTGTTTATCTGAGGATGAATGCCGACCACTTATCTGCACTAGTGGTAGTGACAGAAGAGGAAGTAGTTTATTTAGAGTTTTATTTAGAAAGTGTGTTTGTTGTCAGGTTTCTGAATCAAGGGGAGGTCAGCATACATGAAAAACATAAGACCCAACTGTCACCTAGAATTTCAAAAAAGAAAAGACAAGAAACGTTAGATTGTCAGTCATCATCTTTGTTTGAGCAAAGCATGCGTGTGTAGAGCAGGTATAGAGGATGTAACAAAATGGAAACCTGTAATTATATTGGGAGCAGCTTCGGCCTGGGCCAGCCCACTCTCCTCAGAGTCGGGGTATGTTCACAATCACAACGTTCTGCTATGTTGCTGAGGATTTCACTGGTCTGAAAGTACAGCACAAGTGTATGAAATGTGGAAATGTACCTATCTTGATCTTCAAAAGTCTATATGGAGACCACATTGCTTTCACCAATCCAGTCCTGTTCGGTCTGCGAGGGACAAAGCAGAAAGGCAGTCCCCTGTGGTGGATGTGAGACTGGCTCCTACCTAAAGCCTCCCTCCGCCCTGGAAAGACTTGACACATACCTTCAGCTCCACTGCTGGATCCCTCCTCTTTCAGCTATGTGATGGTGGTATAGTGGTGAGCATAGCTGCCTAGTGAGCAGTTGACCTGATTTCGCTTCTTGGCCATTGCAGTCTGAAGGCTTTAAAAAAAATAGTACATAAATAATATGCAAACTGAGGCTTAAGAATTGGTTTCCAAATCACTGCAGTGTGCCACGACAATCCTGTGTGTTGAGTTTGTGTACTCAAAGTTACCGTTTATTTGTGTTGTGTGTGTGATGTGTGCATATGAGAGAGAGAGAGAGAGAGAGAGAGATGAGGTCTTATGTCTTGTATATTAGTGTAGATCAGGGTTTCCCAAACTCGGTCCTGCCACGAATGTCATTCTCATCATGGAGATGTATCCTGAATAGTTTCAATTCCCAATCAACTCCTATGGGTTTTAACAACACCCTATTCAACAGTGCTGTTGGTATGCAAACCATTTTGCTGGGTTTTGAATTTTAATATGTAAATTCTCCACCACCAAACAGTGTAATTTAAAAGGACCTGCGTCGACCGGGGTCAACTGCTTGGAAGGCAGCTATGCTCACCACTATACCACCAACGCTCAGTGGAATTCAACAGGGGAATTGTAGGTTTCTGGTAAGTATTTCAAGAGTCGCTCTCTCACTCTTCCTTGGATAGTGGACTTTCATGGTGATACTTGCTTATATATTGAGTCCACTCCACACTGAGATGGAGGAGGAGAACCCTCCACACTGAGATGGAGGAGCAGAACCCTCCACACTGAGATGGAGGAGCAGAACCCTCCACACTGAGATGGAGGAGCAGAATCCTCCACACTGAGATGGAGGAGCAGAATCCTCCACACTGAGATGGAGGAGCAGAACCCTCCACACTGAGATGGAGGAGCAGAACCCTCCACACTGAGATGAAGGAGCAGAACCCTCCACACTGAGATGGAGGAGCAGAACCCTCCACACTGAGATGGAGGAGCAGAACCCTCCACACTGAGATGGAGGAGGAGAACCCTCCACACTGAAATGGAGGAATTAAACACTCCACTGAGATGGAGGAGCAGAACCCTCCACACTGAGATGGAGGAATTAAACACTCCACTGAAGAAGCTGATTAAAAAGCATGATCATTACACAGGTGCACCTTGTGCTGGGGACAAAAAAAGGGCACTTTAAAATGTGCAGTGTTGTCACACAGCACAATGCCACAGATGTCTCAAGTTTTGAGGGAGCATGCAATTGTCCACCAGAGCTGTTGTCAGAGAATTTATGTTATTGTCTCCACTGCTGGATCCCACCTCTTTCAGCTATGTGATGGTGGTATAGTGGTGAGTATAGCTGCCTAGTGAACAGTTGACCTGATTTCGCTTCTTGGCCATTGCAGTCTGAAGGCTTTTTTTTTAATAGTACATAAATAATATGCAAACTGAGGCTTAAGAATTGGTTTCCAAATCACTGCAGTGTGCCATGACAATCCTGTGTGTTGAGTTTGTGTACTCAAAGTTACCGTTAATTTGTGTTGTGTGTGTGATGTGTGCATATGAGAGAGAGAGAGAGAGAGAGAGAGAGAGAGAGACTATTTGCACATTGTTACAACACTTGAAATGTCTATATTCTTTTAAATCTTCTGAGTGTAATGTTTACTGTTAATATTTATTGTTTATTTCACTTTTGTTTACTATCTACTTCACTTGCTTTGGCAATGTTAACACACGTTTCCCATGCCAATAAAGCCCTTAAATTGAAATTGAAAAATTGAGAGAGAGAAAAGGAGGGAGAGAGAGAGAGAGAGACGAGGTCTTATGTCTTGTATATTAGTGTAGATCAGGGTTTCCCAAACTCAGCCTGCCACGAATGTCATTCTCATCATGGAGATGTATCCTGAATAGTTTCAATTCCCAATCAACTCCTATGGGTTTTAACAACACCCTATTCAACAGTGCTGTTGGTATGCAAACCATTTAGCTGAGTTTTGAATTTTAATATGTAAATTCTCCATCACCAAACAGTGTAAATTAAAAGGACCTGCGTTGGCTGGGAATCGAACCCGGGTCAACTGCTTGGAAGGCAGCTATGCTCACCACTATACCACCAACGCTCAGTGGAAGTAAAGGAATTCAACAGGGGAATTGTAAGTTTCTGGTAAGTATGTCAAGAGTCGCTCTCTCACTCTTCCTTGGATAGTGGACTTTCATGGTGATACTTGCTTATATATTGAGTCCACTCCACACTGAGATGGAGGAGGAGAACCCTCCACACTGAGATGGAGGAGCAGAACCCTCCACACTGAGATGGAGGAGCAGAACCCTCCACACTGAGATGGAGGAGGAGAACCCTCCACACTGAGATGGAGGAGGAGAACCCTCCACACTGAGATGGAGGAGCAGAACCCTCCACACTGAGATGGAGGAGGAGAACCCTCCACACTGAGATGGAGGAGCAGAACCCTCCACACTGAGATGGAGGAGCAGAACCCTCCACACTGAGATGGAGGAGCAGAACCCTCCACACTGAGATGGAGGAGCAGAATCCTCCACACTGAGATGGAGGAGCAGAACCCTCCACACTGAGATGGAGGACCAGAACCCTCCACACTGAGATGGAGGAACAAAACTCTCCACTGAAGAAGCTGATTAAACAGCATGATCATTACACAGGTGCACCTTGTGCTTGAGACAAAAAAAGGCCACTTTAAAATGTGCAGTGTTGTCACACAGCACAATGCCACAGATGTCTCAAGTTTTGAGGGAGCGTGCAATTGTCCACCAGAGCTGTTGTCAGAGAATTTATGTTAATGTCTCCACTGCTGGATCCCACCTCTTTCAGCTATGTGATGGTGGTATAGTGGTGAGTATAGCTGCCTAGTGAACAGTTGACCTGATTTAGCTTCTTGGCCATTGCAGTCCGAAGGCTTTTTTTTTTTATAGTACATAAATAATATGCAAATTGAGGCTTAAGAATTGGTTTCCAAATCACTGCAGTGTGCCATGACAATCCTGTGTGTTGAGTTTGTGTACTCAAATGTACCGTTTATTTGTGTTGTGTGTGTGATGTGTGCATATGAGAGAGCGAGAGAGAGAGAGAGAGAGAGAGAGAGAGAGAGAGAGAGAGAGAGAGAGAGAGAGAGAGAGAGAGAGAGAGAGAGAGAGAGAGAGAGAAAAGGAGGGAGAGAGAGAGAGAGAGAGAGAGACGAGGTCTTATGTCTTGTATATTAGTGTAGATCAGGGTTTCCCAAACTCAGTCCTGCCACGAATGTCATTCTCATCATGGAGATGTATCCTGAATAGTTTCAATTCCCAATCAACTCCTATGGGTTTTAACA
Organism: Coregonus clupeaformis; assembly: GCF_020615455.1. NCBI lineage: Eukaryota > Metazoa > Chordata > Actinopteri > Salmoniformes > Salmonidae > Coregonus > Coregonus clupeaformis. Next base: position 80,923 of record NW_025534743.1, read on the forward strand.
ACACCCTATTCAACAGTGCTGTTGGTATGCAAACCATTTTGCTGGGTTTTGAATTTTAATATGTAAATTCTCCATCACCAAACTGTGTAAATTAAAAGGACCTGCGTTGGCCGGGAATCAAACCCGGGTCAACTGCCTGGAAGGCAGCTATGCTCACCACTATACCACCAACGCTCAGTGGAAGTAAAGGAATTCAACAGGGGAATTGTAGGTTTCTGGTAAGTATGTCAAGAGTCGCTCTCTCACTCTTCCTTGGATAGTGGACTTTCATGGTGATACTTGCTTATATATTGAGTCCACTCCACACTGAGATGGAGGAGCAGAACCCTCCACACTGAGATGGAGGAGCAGAACCCTCCACACTGAGATGGAGGAGCAGAACCCTCCACACTGAGATGGAGGAGGAGAATCCTCCACACTGAGATGGAGGAGGAGAACCCTCCACACTGAGATGGAGGAGCAGAACCCTCCACACTGAGATGAAGGAGCAGAACCCTCCACACTGAGATGGAGGAGGAGAACCCTCCACACTGAGATGGAGGAGGAGAACCCTCCACACTGAGATGTAGGAGGAGAACCCTCCACACTGAGATGGAGGAGGAGAACCCTCCACACTGAGATGTAGGAGGAGAACCCTCCCCACTGAGATGGAGGAGGAGAACCCTCCACACTGAGATGGAGGAATTAAACACTCCACTGAGATGGAGGAACAAAACACACAAATGTGGTCCTGCCTGTAGCTCAGTTGGTAGTGCTTGGTGCTTGCAACATCAGAATAGTTTGATTCCTGGGACCACCCATATGTCAAATCTGTGCACTCATGGCTGTAAGTCGCTTTGGATAAAAGTGTCTGTAAATGGCATATATTTAATATTATAGATTATACACATATGAAACTACACTGCTAAAAAAAATAAAGGGAACACTTAAACAACACAATGTAACTCCAAGTCAATCACACTTCTGTGAAATCAAACTGTCCACTTAGGAAGCAACACTGATTGACAATACATTTCACATGCTGTTGTGCAAATGGAATAGACAACAGGTGGAAATTATAGGCAATTAGCAAGACACCCCCAATAAAGGACTGGTTTTGCAGGTGGTGACCACAGACCACTTCTCAGTTCCTATGCTTCCTGGCTGATGTTTTGGTCACTTTTGAATGCTGGCGGTGCTTTCACTCTAGTGGTAGCATGAGACGGAGTCTACAACCCACACAAGTGGCTCAGGTAGTGCAGCTCATCCAGGATGGCACATCAATGCGAGCTGTGGCAAGAAGGTTTGCTGTGTCTGTCAGCGTAGTGTCCAGAGCATGGAGGCGCTACCAGGAGACAGGCCAGTACATCAGGAGACGTGGAGGAGGCCGTAGGAGGGCAACAACCCAGCAGCAGGACTGCTACCTCCGCCTTTGTGCAAGGAGGAGCAGGAGGAGCACTGCCAGAGCCCTGCAAAATGACCTCCAGCAGGCCACAAATGTGCATGTGTCTGCTCAAACGGTCAGAAACAGACTCCATGAGGGTGGTATGAGGGCCCGACGTCCACAGGTGGGGGGTTGTGCTTACAGTCCAACACCGTGCAGGACGTTTGGCATTTGCCAGAGAACACCAAGATTGGCAAATTCGCCACTGGCGCCCTGTGCTCTTCACAGATGAAAGCAGGTTCACACTGAGCACATGTGACAGACGTGACAGAGTCTGGAGACGCCGTGGAGAACGTTCTGCTGCCTGCAATCCTCCAGCATGACCGGTTTGGCGGTGGGTCAGTCATGGTGTGGGGTGGCATTTCTTTGGGGGGCCTCCATGTGCTCGCCAGAGGTAGCCTGACTGCCATTAGGTACCGAGATGAGATCCTCAGACCCCTTGTGAGACCATATGCTGGTGCGGTTGGCCCTGGGTTCCTCCTAATGCAAGACAATGCTAGACCTCATGTGGCTGGAGTATGTCAGCAGTTCCTGCAAGAGGAAGGCATTGATGCTATGAACCGCCCGTTCCCCAGACCTGAATCCAATTGAGCACATCTGGGACATCATGTCTCGCTCCATCCACCAACGCCACGTTGCACCACAGACTGTCCAGGAGTTGGCGGATGCTTTAGTCCAGGTCTGGGAGGAGATCCCTCAGGAGACCATCCGCCACCTCATCAGGAGCATGCCCAGGCGTTGTAGGGAGGTCATACAGGCACGTGGAGGCCACACACACTACTGAGCCTCATTTTGACTTGTTTTAAGGACATCAAAGTTGGATCAGCCTGTAGTGTGGTTTTCCACTTTAATTTTGAGGGTGACTCCAAATCCAGACCTCCATGGGTTGATAAATTTGATTTCCATTGATAATTTTTGTGTGATTTTGTTGTCAGCACATTCAACAATGTAAAGAAAAAAGTATTTAATAAGATTATTTCATTCATTCAGATCTAGGATGTGTTATTTTAGTGTTCCCTTTATTTTTTTGAGCAGTGTATATTCAATGAAAAATAACTGTAAGGGTAGAGCAGGAGAACAGTGAAGTTAAATAATCTTCTTCCCTTGTCTCCTTCACTCTCTGATCAAAAGAGAACCATGGCACTCTCCCAGAAGCTTGGCTGGTGCGTAAAACCCGCGAATTCAAACAAACAAAGAGGTCGAATGGGTTCACGAAAGGTGTCGCATAAAGCTTACTTCATTATTAGATTTAAAAAAAAAATTCACTGCATCAGGGATAGCGTACACAGACGTTTCGGCTTTACAGCCTTCTTAAGCCTTCTTCTGACCGCTAATCTGAAACAACTTGATTGCTGTAAAGAATGTTGCTGCTACCCAGCCAATGTGAGCTGAGGCCAGGGCTGCGTCCAGCAAGGCACAACGTTGTGGAACGTTCATGTAGAAATATGTACACTGAATAAAAATATAAACGCAACATGTAGTGTTGGTCCCATGTTTCATGAGCTGAAATAAAAGATCCCAGAAATGTTCAAAAATGTCTCTAAAATGTTTAGCACAAATTTGATTACATCCCTGTTAGTGAGTATTTCTCCTTTGCCAAGATAATCCATCCACCTGACAGGTGTGTCATATCAAGAAGCTGATTAAACAGCATGATCATTACACAGGTGCACCTTGTGCTGGGGACAAAAAAAGGCCACTTTAAAATGTGCAGTTTTTTCACACAACACAATGCCACAGATGTCTCAAGTTTTGAGGGAGCGTGCAATTGTCCACTAGAGCTGTTGTCAGATAATTTATGTTAATTTCTCTACCATAAGCCACTTGTCCAATTGGCCTCACAACCGCAGACCACGTGAAACCACGCCAGCCCAGGACCTCCTCCTGCAGGATCGTCTGAGGCAAACCACCCGGACAGCTGATGAAACTGAGGAGTATTTCTGTCTGTAATGAAGCCCTTTTCTGATTGGCTTGGCCTGGCTCCCCAGGCCCACCGATGGCTGTGCCTCTGCCCAGTCATTTGAAATCCATAGATTATGGCCTAATGAATTTATTTCAGTTAACTGATTTCCTTATATGAACTGTAACTCAGTAAAATCGTTGATATTTTTGTTCAGTATAGAAGACTTAGAGAATACGTGATCATGCAGTTTTAGTGCTCAACCAGCTGGGGGCACTGTTAGCACAGAACTTCAGTATAACGCTTTAAATGGAGTCGCTCCTATAACTGCAGTAACACTGTAATTACTACAGTAACAACACTGTTGTTAATTTGGGCTTGATTCAATCAGATCTGCTTTAGCCGACATCCGCATAGCGGTTGTTTTGGTGGTGCCGGAGGTGGGACTGCATTAGAGCTGTCAAATCCGCAAGCAGCTCCTGGCATCATACCTAAAGCGGACGTTGCCATTGGCTGCACATTGTCGCATTAAGAGAAATCTAATGCGGCCTTGTTTACAAGTTGGAACACTGGAATGTGAGATGTAATCTACTCCTCGATTAGGCTGATAGAAATCCTCATTAAGTCGTTTAATTATTTTCAATTATTTCTGTATAGCCTACACTTCTCATTCTGAACTTCTAACGCAAGTGGGATGGATGTGGCTTCATGACAATGATCACAAGAGCAGCTGCTCACCGATTTGACAGCTCCAACGCAGTTCCACCTGCCAAAACATCAGCTATGCAGGTGTCGGCTAATGCCGGTTAATGCTTGATCTGATTTAATGTAGGCCTTAGTATTTTTAATAAAAGGTTAAAACAATGTAATGTGTAATTACAGTGTTACTACTCAGGTTTAAGCACAACATTCTATAAAGTGTTCTACAGTTTTATATTTAACTTGCAGCAATCTGTGATATCATATAAATGAACCTGCGATGGTTCACCGCTATACCACCATCGCTCAGTTACCAACACCACCTAGAGGCAGAGACTCACAACATTCCTACCCAACATTCACATGGGGAAGCTATCAGCCTCCTCAACTCAGACTGAGGAAGCAGGGGAACAGATAGCCGGCTATCAGCCTCCTCAACTCAGACAGAGGAAGCAGGGGAACAGATAGCTGGCTATCAGCCTCCTCAACTCAGACTGAGGAAGCAGGGGAACAGATAGCTGGCTATCAGCCTCCTCAACTCAGACTGAGGAAGCAGGGGAACAGATAGCTGGCTATCAGCCTCCTCAACTCAGACTGAGGAAGCAAGGGAACAGATAGCTGGCTATCAGCCTCCTCAACTCAGACTGAGGAAGCAAGGGAACAGATAGCTGGCTATCAGCCTCCTCAACTCAGACTGAGGAAGCAGGGGAACAGATAGCTGGCTATCAGCCTCCTCAACTCAGACTGTCAATCTACTCTACCTTGTGCGGCTGTGTCTTTATGATCAAATGGGCTACTTGGAAAACTCAATACTGGATTGGTAATTCACCTCAATACTGGATTGGTAATTCACCTCAATACTGGATTGGTCCATCACCTCAATACTGGATTGGTCCATCACCTCAATACTGGATGGGTCCATCACCTCAATACTGGATTGGTCCATCACCTCACAGAAAAAAAGGTTTTGGTCAGAAGCATGGAATAGGGTTCCATTTGGGATGCAGCCTTGGTCTGCAGGCTGGCAGTGAGGTGATGGAATAGGGTTCCATTTGGGATGTAGCCTTGGTCTGCAGGCTGGCAGTGAGGTGATGGAATAGGGTTCCATTTGGGATGTAGCCTTGGTCTGCAGGCTGGCAGTGAGGTGATGGAATAGGGTTCCATTTGGGATGTAGCCTTGGTCTGCAGGCTGGCAGTGAGGTGATGGAATAGGGTTCCATTTGGGATGTAGCCTTGGTCTGCAGGCTGGCAGTGAGGTGATGGAATAGGGTCCCATTTGGGATGCAGCCTTGGTCTGCAGGCTGGCAGTGAGGTGATGGAATAGGGTCCCATTTGGGATGCAGCCTTGGTCTGCAGGCTGGCAGTGAGGTGATGGAATAGGGTTCCATTTGGGATGTAGCCTTGGTCTGCAGGCTGGCAGTGAGGTGATGGAATAGGGTTCCATTTGGGATGCAGCCTTGGTCTGCAGGCTGGCAGTGAGGTGATGGAATAGGGTTCCATTTGGGATGCAGCCTTGGTCTGCAGGCTGGCAGTGAGGTGATGGAATAGGGTTCCATTTGGGATGTAGCCTTGGTCTGCAGGCTGGCAGTGAGGTGATGGAAGTGGCGCTCCAGGAGGATGGAGAGCTCAGGGAGGGGCTAGATCCTGTGGACACAGTTTGTACTACTCTACCTGCTGGCCACACATCTAGCAGAACCACCAGCCTGTCCTAGAATACACGACACTCAGAGCAATGGTCTCTAGCAGAACCACCAGCCCGTCCTAGAATACACGACACTCAGAGCAATGGTCTCTAGCAGAACCACCAGCCCGTCCTAGAATACACAACACTCAGAGCAATGGTCTCTAGCAGAACCACCAGCCTGTCCTGGAGATACGACACTCAGAGCAATGGTCTCTAGCAGAACCACCAGCCTGTCCTGGAGATACGACACTCAGAGCAATGGTCTCTAGCAGAACCACCAGCCTGTCCTGGAGACACGACACTCAGAGCAATGGTCTCTAGCAGAACCACCAGCCTGTCCTGGAGACACGACACTCAGAGCAATGGTCTCTAGCAGAACCACCAGCCTGTCCTGGAGACACGACACTCAGAGCAATGGTCTCTAGCAGAACCACCAGCCCGTCCTAGAATACACGACACTCAGAGCAATGGTCTCTAGCAGAACCACCAGCCTGTCCTGGAGACACGACACTCAGAGCAATGGTCTCTAGCAGAACCACCAGCCTGTCCTGGAGACACGACACTCAGAGCAATGGTCTCTAGCAGAACCACCAGCCTGTCCTGGAGACACGACACTCAGAGCAATGGTCTCTAGCAGAACCACCAGCCTGTCCTGGAGACACGACACTCAGAGCAATGGTCTCTAGCAGAACCACCAGCCTGTCCTGGAGACACGACACTCAGAGCAATGGTCTCTAGCAGAACCACCAGCCTGTCCTGGAGACACGACACTCAGAGCAATGGCTGTAAGATATGACCTTACAGTGAAGAAGAGATCAGGGAGCTTGCTCACTATTTAAAAAAGACTGTAATAGGAACTCTACAGATTGAATTTAGGTTAATTTATAATGTAGAAATGTCTCAGTTTGGGCATGCAGAATATCAGACAAGATATGTGTGTGTGTGTGAAGGCTGATCAAAGAGTTCGGCTCCATGCTTCCCTGTTCACGCACAGCCGTCACACACACACAGCCGTCGCCATCACACACACAGCCGTCACACTAGCACACACACACACACACATACACACAAACACACACACACAAACACGCACACACTTAGAGGGTGGCACTTTGGCTATGGGTGCCAGACCTCAACTCTGGAAGTGTCTGTAAATAAACGGTTTTGCCGCTGTACCCAGACATTCCCCTAGGCTGTGGAGCCAGCTTAGCCACAAGTTGCTAGCGTAACAACTACCGCTACTCAGCCAACAGAGAACTGCTTAGGGGCCTGCTTGCACCCCACTGGTTTCAATGCTACGGTTCTGAAAGTAACTCTCCACAGATTCCAATCTATTTACTCTCATTATTTCATGTATAATGATGGTCAATGGGTGATGTAAAAATATTGGCCCATATAACACTCTTCTGTGGTTAAAGAGTGAGAATGAATTTGCGCTGAGCTGTGCAATATGTTGACCCACTGGTATTTCATGGACTTTGGTGGGTTAAATAAAATATATTAGGGAAAAATATGTGCTCTCCCTCTCTCTACCTCTCCCTCTCTCTCTCTCTATCTCTCTCTACCTCTCTCTCGCTCTACCTCTCTCTACCTCTCTCTCTCTCTACCCTCCTCTCTCTCTCTCTCTCTCTCTCTCTCTCTCTCGCTACCTCTATATCTCTCTCTCTCTCTACCTCTCTCTACCTCTCTCTCTCTCTACCTCTTTCTCTCTCTCTCGCTACCTCTATATCTCTCTCTCTCTCTACCTCTCTCTACCTCTCTCTCTACCTCTCTCTCTCTCTACCTCTCTCTCTCTCTCTCTCTCTCACTACCTCTATATCTCTCTCTCTCTCTCTACCTCTCTCTACCTCTCTCTCTCGCTACCTCTATCTCTCTCTCTCTCTCTCACTACCTCTACCTCTCTCTCTCGCTACCTCTCTCTACCTCTCTCTCTCTCACTACCTCTACCTCTCTCTCTCGCTACCTCTCTCTACCTCTCTCTCTCTCACTACCTCTACCTCTCTCTCTCTCTCTACCTCTCTCTCTCTCTCTCTCTCTCACTACCTCTCTCTCTCTCTCTCTCTCTCTCTCTACCTCTCTCTACCTCTCTCTCTCGCTACCTCTCTCTCTCTCTCTCTCTCTCACTACCTCTACCTCTCTCTCTCGCTACCTCTCTCTACCTCTCTCTCTCTCTACCTCTCTCTACCTCTCTCTCTCGCTACCTCTATCTCTCTCTCTCTCTCTCACTACCTCTACCTCTCTCTCTCGCTACCTCTCTCTACCTCTCTCTCTCTCACTACCTCTACCTCTCTCTCTCTCTACCTCTCTCTACCTCTCTCTCTCTCACTACCTCTACCTCTCTCTCTCTCTACCTCTTTCTCTCTATACCTCGAAGGTTTGAATTATGTCCCTGCCCTCTCTAACAATATTTGATTTAGATTAAATGATAAGATCAACTTAGCAGTCAAACACTCAAAATCAGTCTCAAAACCGAGAACACCTCTAAAAACACGTGTGCAACCACACATGCTCTTTATCGCTCCATTTGATTTATTTAACCCTTAATTTACCAGGAAAGTTGACTGAGAATACATTTTAATTCACCAGGAAAGTTGACTGAGAAGACATTTTAATTCACCAGGAAAGTTGACTGAGAATACATTTTAAATTTACCAGGAAAGTTGACTGAGAAGACGTTTTAATTTACCGATAAAGAGTTACAGAGGTGAGGAGAGCATTAAAAACAGATGGTGTCTTAATAATACTCAACATGTCATCAACAACAGCCACACTTCACTTCTGCTCTGCATCATACCTTTAGATCAGCCCTCAGGACTCCGAGTCCTCCAACCCCTCAAATCCCAAATCTTGCTCAACCTGGGCCGTGCCACGACACAACGAGAAACATTCTCACACACGAGGAGGGCGTCGCCTCACTGTTAATGACTTGTCGAAGAAAGGAAAAAAAAGAGGTTAAGGAAAAAAAGAGGAGCATTCCTGTCTGGCCCGGCTGACATTAGCAGGCTGTCTAGGGGCTCAGTTGGGAGTCTAGGTGGGAAGTGGTGCCAGTGGAAGCCATGTCAACAGAGAGGGGAAAAAGATCCAGCTGGGGAGAGGAACCAAAGTATGATTAATCACTGGGGCCTGCCTGCTAGTGGGATGTATATTCGGGGGGGGTGGTCCCCCTCAGGACCTCATTCATAACTCACGGTAGGGGGGCAGGAATGTGATGTATGGGTGGTGAATGAGTTTACAGTGTCAGCTGTGACCCACTGCCTCAGAGAAGAGAGACATACGCATGCACGCACACAGACAGACATAATGATACCTACCCATTTACTTGAATCATCTCATATCAACAAAGGGGTGGGCACTTAACACACACACGCACGC
>NW_025534743.1:95000-117500 GCF_020615455.1 Coregonus clupeaformis
TATCTTCAGATGCAGAACAGTTCCTCACCAACAGCAAGAGCAACAAACACTTCATGAAGCATGGTTTGATTGGCCGGGAGCTGGAACGGTGTCGGAGTGGAAGAGTGGAGAAGCTTTCCCCTGCCATCATTTAAGATGTCTTGGAGCACTACTTCGAAAGGTGGGGGTGCCCAGTGAATAAAGTCAATATGATCCCTGAGGAGCAGGCAGCCATTGTCATCTTCCAGGAGCCAAAAGGTAAAAACCTGCTGAGTGAATCAACTATTTCGCTTGGGAGATTGACCTGTTCACGTCCCGGGCCATCAGTGCTGTATACAGCATGGAGGGTGGAGAGGTGCTTCTGACTGCCAACTCAGACAAATCCTTGACTGACGCAGAGCAGATGGTGAAGACTGCCCTGTCCATACAGAGCCTCATGGTGGAGGACCAGGATGTGTTGAAGATGCCTGGGTGGAAGGATCTGAACAGCCACCTGGTGGATGCATACAACTTCCCAAAGAAGAACACGGTGGTGATAAAGCTCCATCCAGAGAATCATTGTCTCTGGCTTTCTGGACCCGGTCAAAGAGGACAGCAACTGTCTGGAGGACTTTGTTGAAAAATACTCACAAGTCGAAGAGGCTGTCTGTGTCAAGTCCTGTGCCGTGGTTAAATTCATCCAGGAGAAAAAATCTCAGAACTGTAGACATTTTGCCAAGCGTGATGAGGTGAATGTCTGCTTTGACCCCAGAAGGCCCAGAATCTTCCTCTCAGGGTCCCGTCTCTATGTCAAGAAGGCCAAGGCGTCCTTTCAGAAGATGGCGGCTGCCTTCTGCACTGATGAGCTCACCATCATGAAGCCTGGAGCAAGGAAGTACTTCCAAGAGCAGGAGAGCATGTTTACATCCATGGCGATGAAGGAGCACGGATGTGTGGCACTTCTGCAGGAGGATTACATGTTGGAGATCGAGTGTGTGGGTGCTATGAGTCAGCCACCAAGGGGACGAGAGGGGGTGGAGGATAACATTTTCACTAAGATCAAAGGTCAGTCAGTATGAAAGCGTGTGAGGTAGAAGACATTGTGAGGTCTAAATGTAAATTACAATACACCAAGTGACACTTTATCATGGTGTTGATGTTCTGTGCCCTTTCTTCCACACAATATATGTCTTTAAGGGACCCAGTAATGGAATCTCTGGCAGTGAGAACTTTGTCATGGAGGGTGAGGAGTTTTCCCCAACCGTGTTCCAGCTGTGTGCAGAGAGGCCCCCAAGCTTTGAGCCGTACCCAGGACTGGGTTGAAAACCTCATTGTGAAGGGGCAAACTGAGAGAACCATCAAGGACCCATACGTCAGCCAGCTGAGCCAAGGGGACGTGGTTAGACTCCAGGCTATGCAGAGGGAGCTGACTGTCAGGATACGTCTGGAGAAAAAAGGGCCCTGACTCTCTGATCCACCTGGAGGGCCTGAGCTTCGATGTGCTTACTGCAGACAGAAGCATCAGGGACATGGTCCGGTCGGTAGAGACAGAGGACCTCAGGCTCAAAGAAACCTTTCGGCGCATCCAAAAACAATCCAAGATATTTGGAAGACAAATTGAGTTATTTGGAAAATAACTAATAGGTGACGCTATTATATATTCTCATCTGTATGGATAAAAAATATAAATAAATGAAGGTATTTAAATCAGTGAGAGCTGATATAAAACAATTTCTTCAAATATGTTTTGACATTAATTACATCAATATGCATTCAAGGCTGTCAATTATATATTTTCCCAGTACTGAATTTATTCATTTAATGACAGCATTTATTGTGTCGTGAATTGTTTACTAAATGCCAAATTGTCTCTCTTTTGTCCAGACAAATGTCTCTCTTTTGTCCAGGCAGGTTCTCTGCCTACACAGTGGGATTACATGAATGGTTCCCTCTTAAAGCTGGTCAATCTTACTCCAAGATCAAGGGAATACGATGATGTGGAGAGGGAGTGTGTGGAGACAGGGCTTACCCACACCATTATTAAAGTATGCTAACGGTAACTTGATCTCATGGACTGTCTTTCAATACCTGAAATATAGATCAGAAATATTGGAGGCCAGAGTTTCTGAAAAATGAAATTATGTAGGTCCAGATACTTGTAGCCAGAGGTGTAACACATCACTGTAATATTATTATGAGATAATAATAAATACTATACAAATCAATAATAATAATAATACATAATAATAAATACTACATAAATACATAAATAATAATAATAATATATAATATAAATAAATCATTTATTATTAATAATAATAATAAATAATATAATATATATAAATAAATAATAATAATAAATAATATATAAATAAATAATAATAAACAATATATACATAAATAAATAATAATGATAGATAATAATAATAATACATAATAAAATAATACAACCTTCTTGGGCTCTATTTTAACAAACCCAACGCAATGGTAAATCTTAGTGCTGAACCCTAGGTTCAGGGTTGTGCCAGATGTTTTATTTTATTTTGACAACCGGAATTATGGGTGCTGTAGCTGGCGGTGGCGCAAAAGGGCTGGGTTTTGATGAATAAACACGTTTTAGGTGTATCGAGGTTTGACCCCACACTGGCCAATCAGAGGGTGCTCCATGGCTAAATATGTGGTTATCTCAAGTTGTGTATTCATGGTCTTTTATGTATTGCATTGTCATCGACTCCAATTAGATTATTAGTCCGTTACCTAGTTTGTTAAATAGCCTACAGAAACAAAATAACAAAATGTATCCTTGGTAGGCCAATCCTATCTTTGCTAAATATGTTGAACATGTTTGCAGTTCACATTGTAAGAAAATTGCATGGCTTCAATATGGAACAGTATTGTTCAACGTAGCATTCACACTGACACAGGGGCTAGGACTACTGTAAATTACATATTATCTGCCATGGCTGAGCCATGGACATGCTAAACATTGTCAATAAGCAAGATTCATTTCACTATTGATAAGGCTTAAAAAGAGAGTGAATAATTCTAATCAAATTCTAATTAAAAAGAAAGACCTTGTTTTAAATAGGCTACCTCTAAATACAGTTACAGGCACCATAACTGCTCCCCGTGGGCATATAATATTAAAGTAGACTCTGGAGGCTTTTACGTACATCCAAAATAATAATGGGAGCTGGCTAAAATAATGATTAAAAGGGGATGTCCACTCAAAAATAACAATGGGATAACAATGAGCTGACTAAAATAAGGATTAAAAGGGGATGTCCACTCAAAAATAACAATGGGATAACAATGAGCTGACTAAAATAATTATTAAAAGGGGATGTCCACTCAAAAGTAACAATGGGATAACAATGAGCTGACTAAAATAATGATTAAAAGGGGATGTCCACTCAAAAATAACAATGTGATAACAATGAGCTGACTAAAATAATGATTAAAAGGGGATGTCCACTCAAAAATAACAATGTGATAACAATGAGTTGACTAAAATAATGATTCAAAGGGGATGTCCACTCAAAAATAACAATGGGATACCAATGAGCTGACTAAAATAATGATTAAAAGGGGATGTCCACTCACTGTTTTGCTGCTTCCAAACTTGGTCTTTTAATAAAGCTTTGGTGATTCATATTTATTTCAAAGCAGTCTCACGAGCCAAACCCTTTGTTGAGTGGCTGCTATTTGGCAAATGCATTGGGCAGGACACAAAAACCCCCAGCTTTCACTGAGGGGAGGCTATGTTTGGCTTTAAATTAAATGAAGCGAAAAACAAGCAATCTGCTTTATTTAAACAACAACAATATTTCCAAATAGGATGGGGTCAGAAGCATGATATCATAAATCGCATCTCTCGTTCCATGGCACTGTGTGCAAACGTAGACCTAAATGTCTTTATGCTTAACATTTACAATTGCATCATTGACTACGTTCCCCAGGGTTGGGGAATGGGAAGTCCATCTCCCCAGGGTTGGGGAATGGGAAGTCCATCTCCCCAGGGTTGGGGAATGGGAAGTCCATCTCCCCAGGGTTGGGGAATGGGAAGTCCATCTCCCCAGGGTTGGGGAATGGGAAGTCCATCTCCCCAGGGTTGGGGAATGGGAAGTCCATCTCCCCAGGGTTGGGGAATGGGAAGTCCATCTCCCCAGGGTTGGGGAATGGGAAGTCCATCTCCCCAGGGTTGGGGAATGGGAAGTCCATCTCCCCAGGGTTGGGGAATGGGAAGTCCATCTCCCCAGGGTTGGGGAATGGGAAGTCCATCTCCCCAGGGTTCATATGATTTTCTTGTAATGTAGAAATGGATAAAAATAATTATAATCTGCTGTCTGATGTTCAACTTCAAAATTGATTTATACATTTTATTATCAGCCAATGGGACTTATTAGGGATGCTGGCAGCAAAGCAAACCTAATGTTTCTGATGGAATTCTTCTTATTATGTATATATATATTCTTTCTTTCTTTCTTTCTTTCTTTCTTATTCTTCAGCCTTTGTCGCAATATCTCAATGATGATTGATAAAACAATATATACTTTGGCAATATCGAAGTATATCAACACCACTACTCAGACACCAAAACGTCTCAGACCTGCCGCCCAGTTTGACGTACACGCACAGACTTTCTATGTAAGTGTTTCTCATCATAAGCAACAAATTAGCCTCAAGGACCCGTAAGGCACGCAATATTGAATTTTCCGCCATCTTGGATTTTTCATAAAATCTTCAAAAATCTTTGAATAAACCGTACATCCGATTCACTCGAAAACTCAGAATGTAGATGAATTATGTCTGTCTTTACTTAACCTTTTACTGCAGTGGGCTAAATCAGGGTCACACAGAACCTTTTACTGCAGTGGGCTAAATCAGGGTCACACAGAACCTTTTAATGTAGTGGGCTAAATCAGGGTCACACAGAACCCTTTACTGTAGTGTGCTAAATCAGGGTCACACAGTACTTTTTACTGCAGTGGGCTAAATCAGGGTCACACAGAACCCTTTACTGCAGTGGGCTAAATCAGGGTCACACAGAACCTTTTACTGCAGTGGGCTAAATCAGGGTCACACAGAACCTTTTACTGCAGTGGGCTAAATCAGGGTCACACAGAACCTTTTACTGCAGTGGGCTAAATCAAAACCATTCATCTTGGGGTGACGAGGGGAGCGGGGTTCCAAAATACAATCATATCACACACAATTTTTTAATACAGACTAGCGCAAAAACAAGTGAAACTTCACAAATTATCCAATGGATTATGATAATTTGTTGGTAAAACAGTGGAGGTGCTAAAACATACGCCTATTTTAATTTGCTCCAAAAACTCGCTGTTTTTTTCTGGTTCAATGAAGATCAATGAACTTAGTAGATCAGACCCAGCTGCTATTGTATTGGTGTCTATGGAAAACCCACCCCGTTAAGTAGACCGGAACTGAACATTTTTTAAAATGGTAAATGACCTGAGTGAACTATCTTTATTTATCTACCATCTTTGATGTAGCCAAAGATGATCTATTATGTTGCTCAGCTCAGTTGCTAACTGAGGCGTCATTGTAAATAAGAATTTGTTCTTAACTGACTTGCCTAGTTAAATAAAGGTTAAATAAAATAAATAAACTTTGCAGGTGTTTCTGATTAATATACAATGCCACGCTGTTGGGGTGGTACCATTCAAATAAAACCCAGCCCTGAAACGAAACGTAGGCTAAAATGAATTTACATGTCATTTCATAGGAAAAGACTCGGCATTGGCACGAATTAGCACGAAGCGGGCAGTTCGGTTTTGTCATTTCAAGCCCAAATATATCATACCTTGAGTAAAACAATGACTTATTGACTTACATTGTTGTGAAACATCATGGATAAGCTCTGGCCATCGTCTTTCAGCTCAAAAAAAGTGAATTTATACTGGTGTGTGCGTTTCAGTTAGAAGAAAGCTAAGCGATAAACAGATTGGCCCATAGGTGGCGCTATACGAAGGATTCAAAGTCTAAGGCTCAGCTCCGCCACCCCGTTTGACCTACGACCAGGAAGCTTGGTAAATAAGTGTTTTTCATCATAAGGAACAAATTTGCCTAAAGGACCCATGAGGTCCACCATGTTGGATTTTCCGCCCTATTGGATTTTTCATAAACATTTTCAAAAGTTGTATTCTCATTAACCGTACATCCGACTCCAAACTCAGAATGTATGTTAATCATTTTTTTGTCTCTAGTATGTTTGAGAAAATCTAAGTAATAGATCAAAAGATGGTTTCTTTGTAAAAAAAAAAAAAGATTTTGTTTCCTTAATGAAACCCTAATAACTCCACTTCTCTTCGCTCTATCAAATTGAAACTTGCATTAAGTGTTTTGAATTGTTACATTACAGGAGGGATGATGGATAATACTTCCATGCTTACTTTTAGCCTGCTCTTAAACTAGAACCCCTTCCATTGCTGCTTGTAGCTACACTGAGTGTACAAAACATTAGGAACGCCTTCCTAATATTGAGTTACACCCCCTTTAGCCCTCAGAACAGCCTCAATTCG
This sequence comes from Coregonus clupeaformis, assembly GCF_020615455.1. Classification (NCBI taxonomy): domain Eukaryota; kingdom Metazoa; phylum Chordata; class Actinopteri; order Salmoniformes; family Salmonidae; genus Coregonus; species Coregonus clupeaformis. The sequence continues at coordinate 101,504 of NW_025534743.1, forward strand.
TCGGGGCATGGGCTCTACAAGGTGTCGAAAGCGTTCCACAGGGATGCTGGCCCATGTTGACTCCAATGCTTCCCACAGTTGTGTCAAGTTGGCTGGATGTCCTTTGGGGTTGTGGACCATTCTTGATACACACGGGGAAACTTTTGGGCATGAAAAACCCAGCAGCGTTGTAATTCTTGACACACTCAAACCAGTGTGCTTGGCACCATACCCCATTCAAAGGCAATTAAATACAGTATTTTGTCTTGCCCATTCACCCTTTGAATGGCACACATACACAATCCATGGCTCAGGTGTTCCAGGTGTTCCTAATGTTTTGTACACTCAGTGTATATTTGGGTGTCATTTTATTGTATATTCTTATTTAATTTGATTGAGTATTTTTATCTAGGTGCTGCAATTGGCTGTGGATCTTACTTTTCCGTGGACCCCATTTCTGCAAGTGGATATGCCAAGCCCGATGCACAAGGGCTCAAGGGCATGTACCTGGCCAGGGTTCTTGTTGGAGACTACACTCAGGGACCTCCAGGCTTGCTAATTCCCCCTGCCAAACCTTCAGGGAAGCGACAGCAGATAGAACCTCCAATCCAACCTTTTTTTGTGATCTTCAATGACGTGCAGGCTTATCCAGAATTCCTTATCACATTCCGGTAAATGTGTTGTAGTTGTACATCTATTTACCAATACTTCATGTATTGCATGTATCCATGTTTTTTAAAGATACAGTATATGGATATGCTAGAGCCCTCATCCTGACCTTTTGACATCATTTACTGGCATAACCTGGTTATACACTTTACTGCTTAGAGGATAATACAAAAAAAACTGTTTTGTGTGGGGGGGTTGGGTATATCAATCAGCAAAACATTTAGAATTTCCCTTGTCTCTGTATAATGGATTAATAAATAACTATTCTGTTCTACAGAAAGATCTTCAATATTATTAGTGTTCAGTTACAGTCGGTTTGGTGGACATTTATCAATTCTATTTTTTATGATTCCCCAATTACTGAATGTTTTTGTTGCTGTTGAATCTGAATTGCTGATTGAATTGTGGTATTTTCACAATCTGATCTATATTTGGGGCCTTTGCAGAGCTGTGATAGTACAGCCTCCTAACCTGAAGGGGGCCCCATTGGTCAAATGATGAGTGACAAAACCTTATCTCGCCTATTCATATGGAATTGTATCACACACACACACACACACACACACACACACACGCACACACACGCAAAAATAAATGTTAACTTCAAGTACATAAACTCAACACACAGGCTTGTGATGCATTACTGCAGTAATTTGTAATTTCATGACTTCAGTTTGTGTATAAGATAAATTAAAATATAATTATTATATTATAAAATGTAAATGCATTGTAACAACTTTATAAAAGAGTTTGGCTGCAATGGCCGGTAATCAAACCCGGGTTAGCGGCCACTGCTTGGAAGTTAGCTATGCTCACCACTATACAACCATTGCATGACTGAAGATGAATGATTCAGCAGTGGAGCTGAAGGTATTTGCCAGGTGTTTCCAGTGGGGGAAGGGAGGCTTTAGGCAGGAACCCAGCTGACTGAGCTGACATCCACCATGTCTACACACACAGACAGGACGTTCTACAGAGCCCAAGGACAGAATGTCTGTTCTGCTATGTTCCGTGTGATGGGACACATCCAATAGGGAGACAGAGGATCATCATAGGGTCCATGTCCACCATTACTCATACAGTAGCCTTGGTCTCAGACAGAGGATCATCATAGGGTCTATGTCCACCATTACTCATACAGTAGCCTTGGTCTCAGACAGAGGAAGTCACGTTGAACGTTGAAGTGCCCAGGTCCACAGTGAACTCCCGACATTCTACAGTCAGCCCCTTTTAGAACAATGAAATTGTTAAATTGCAGTAGTAGCAATTAGCAATCACATGTCCCATCCCACTGGGCACACACTGGTTGAATCAATGTTGTTTCAATGTAATTTGTCAACGTATTGTGATGTGGAATCAATGTGGAAAGTACACTGAATTTGAACAAAGTCATCAACCAGTACAGCAGGGATCATCAACTAGATTCAGCCGCGGGCCGATTTTTTCTTGAGTGGATGGTCAGGGGGCTGGAACATAATTACAAATAATTTGTAGACAGCAAATTGACCGCAAGTAGCCCAAACAGATATAATATTTGACTAAAACATAATAGTTTCAAACCTTGCTGACATTTGTATACAATCACATATATCTCTCTATTACGCGCGTTGGAATACTTTGGAATAGACTTCCAAAATTAAAATCACTTGGAGCTGATTTGCTGGTGTTTTTACAGTCTCATGTCCAACAATAAAATAAAATAATATACAGTATATATATTGTGGCGTACAGCAGGTCAGCCACCAGGGGGAGACTCGTCGATGCCTGGTGACAGATGGAGGATACATCACGAGGCGGTGGCTCCATCTGCTGGACGTGCCAGGTCTCGAAGGGCTCCCCGGACAGGACTAATTGGGGCTGATTGGGAGCTGGTGAGTAATTAAGGGCGGATTGCTCACCAGCTGTGCAAGGCCCATAAAGCTGCCAGAAGGGCAGCACACGAGGGAGGACTGGGGGAAGTAAGATAACTTATGTGTAGTTGGAGACGGTATCCTGGAGAGGGTCTCAAGGGGGAGGACTGGGGGAAGTAAGGTAACTTCCGTGTTTCAAAGTCATGCTATCAACCTTCCTGTGTAATCGATCATTCCATTCTCCCCGAAATCTTCTTGTAAGATCCCCCTCAAATGCCAGTTGGATTAGTTGAGGTTTCCTGGGGTGTAGCATGCTTCTTCTGAGCTGACTGAACACATTTGTCAAAGTGGAAAATGAGTTCTCGCATGTAGCTATGGACACCCCAAAATCAATCCATGTGTCAGTGCAGTGGTTTCACCTTTTTCACATCTGGAAAGTAATGACTCTCTTGGTCAAGGGCACACAGGGCCTCCACCAGTTAGCTGTTGCGTTCTCTGAATCATTCTGACATTTCACTAAGGACAGCATCCAGGATCTTTTACACTCAGTCTCTTCTCCTCTGTCCTGCTGGCCTACTGTACTGTCCACCTTGTATTGCTGGAGAGATGTACAGTGCATTCGGAAAGTATTCAGACCCCTTGACTTTTCCACATTTTGATACGTTACAGCCTTATTCTAAAATGGATTAAATAAATACAAATCCTCATCAATCTACACACAATACCCCATAATGACAAAGCGAAAACGGTTTTTTAGAAATGTTTGCAAATGTATTACAAACAAAAGACAGAAATACCCAATTTACATAAGTATTTAGACCCTTTGCTATGACACTCGAAATTGAGCTTTCAATTGACTGGACATGTTTTGGAAAGGCACACACCTGTCTAAATAATATCCCACAGTTGATAGTGCATGTCAGAGCAAAAACCAAGCCATGAGGTCAAAGGAATTGTCCGTAGAGCTCCGAGACAGGATTGTGTCGAGGCACAGATCTGGGGAAGGGTACCAAAACATTTCTGCAGCATTGAAGGTCCCCACGAACACAGTGTCCTCCATCATTCTTAAATGGAAGAAGTTTGGAACCACCAAGACTCTTCCTAGAGCTGGCCACCTGGCCAAACTGAGCAATCGGGGGAGAAGGTCCTTGGTCAGGGAGGTGATCAAGAACCCGATGGTCACTCTGACAGAGCTCCACAGTTCCTCTGTGGAGATGGGAGAACCTCCCAGAAGGAAAACCATCTCTGCAGCACTCCACCAATCAGGCCTTTATGGTAGAGTGGCCAGATGGAAGCCACTCCTCAGTAAAAGGCACATGACAGCCCACTTGGAGTTTGCCAAAAGGCACCTAAAGGACTCTCAGACCATGAGAAACAGGATTCTCTGGTCTGATGAAACCAAGATTGAACTCTTTGGCCTGAATGCCAAGTGTCACGTCTGGAGGAAACCTTGCACCATTCCTATGGGGAAGCATATTGGTGGCAGCATCATGCTGTGAGGATGTTTTTCAGCGGCAGGGAATGGGAGACTAGTCAGGCTCAAGGGAAAGATGAACGGAGCAAAGTTCTGAGAGATCCTTGATGAAAACATGCTCCAGAGTGCTCAGGACCTCAGACTGGGGTGAGGGTTCACCTTCCAACAGGACAACGACCCTAAGCACACAGCCAAGACAACACAGGAGTGGTTTCGGGACAAGTCTCTGAATGCCCTTGAGGGGCCCAGCCAGAGCCCGGACTTGAACCCGATCGAACATCTCTGGCGAGACCTGAAAATAGCTGTGCAGCGACGTTCCCCATCCATCCTGATAGAGCTTGAGAGGATCTGCAGAGAACAATGGGAGAAACTCCCCAAATACAGGTGTGCCAAGCTTGTAGCGTCATACCAATTAGACTTGAGGCTGTAATCGCTGCCAAAGGTGCTTCAACAAAGTACTGAGTAAAGGGTCTGAATTCTTATGTAAATATGATATTTCCATGTATTATTTGTTATAAATGTGCAAATATTTATAAAAACCTGTTTTTGCTTTGTCGTTATGGGGTATTGTGTGTAGATTAATGAGGGGGGGAAAAACTATTGAATCCATTTTAGAATAAGGCTGTAACGTAAAGAAATGTGGAAAAAGTCAAGGGGTCTGAATACTTTCCGAATGCACTGTATTTACATAACTTTGTTGTTTGCTTGGAACTGGTGGTGCATCACTGGCACTGAATTGCGCCCAAATGGCTTCGAACTCGATGTCACTCATCAGTAATTTGTTTGAAGGATCGAGAAGACTGAGGATTCTGGGGGCTTTAAACCATCATGGTGGCTTTAAACATAAAGCCGGGGTCAGTCACCGTCTTCAGCAGCCCTGTAGCCTCGAGCCTTACTTCTGTGTTGTACGAACGCTGTGAGATCATTCTCTGTGAGAGAGGAACTTCACAATGCTGTCACAAGCTTTAACAACCACTGACACTGTAGCCAGGGGTCCCCTTCTCCTTTGGCTTTGTGTGGGTATTTTGACGAAGCCAATTTCTGAAATCCATCGTGGCAGTGGCAGATTAGCTGGTTCGAGCTAGCTAAATATGCTAAGGCTAATAACACTAAAGCTTTTTACAGCTAGCTAAGAAGCTAACTGAACTCTGTAGTGGTGGGGCGTGAGGCAGAGTTGTGTGAAGCAGCTTCAACTGTAAACTTGACCCCACCCTTAGAAATATAAAATGTTATATTACAGGTGGAGGCGTAACACGTTATTATTCACTACCACAGATGAGAAGCGTTTTTCCCTGCTTTTTATGGAAACCCAAAGGAGTACCTAACCACCTCAGTGGCTAATCTGGCTGTGTGTGTATGTGTGTGTGTACAGTTGAAGTCGGAAGTTTACGTACACCTTAGCCAAATACATTTAAACTCAGTTTTTCACAATTTCTGACATTTAATCCTAGTAAAAATTCCCTGTCTTAGGTCAGTTAGGATCACCACTTTATTTTAAGAATATGAAATGTCAGAATAATAGTAGAGAGAATGATTTATTTCAGCTTTTATTTCTTTCATCACATTCCCAGTGGGTCAGAAGTTTACGTACACTCAATTAGTATTTGGTAGCATTGCCTTTAAATTGTTTAGCTTCCCACAATTAGTTGGATGAATTTTGGCCCATTCCTCCTGACAGAACTGGTGTAACTGAGTCAGGTTTGTAGGCCTCCTTGCTCGCACACACTTTTTCAGTTCTGCCCACAAATGTTCTATAGGATTGAGGTCAGGGCTTTGTGATGGCCACTCCAATACCTTGACTTTGTTGTCCTTAAGCCATTCTGCCACAACTTTGGAAGTATGCTTGGGGTCATTGTCCATTTGGAAGACCCATTTGCGACCAAGCTTTAACTTCCTGACTGATGTCTTGAGATGTTGCTTCAATATATCCACATATTTTTCCTTCCTCATGATGTCATCTATTTTGTGAAGTGCACCAGTCCCTCCTGCAGCAAAGCACCCCCACAGCATGATGCTGCCACCCTCGTGCTTCATGGTTGGGATGGTGTTCTTTGGCTTGCAAGCGTTCCCCTTTTTCCTCCAAACATAACGATGGTCATTATGGCCAAACAGTTCTATTTTTGTTTCATCAGACCAGAGGACATTTCTCCAGAGGCAAACCGTAGTCTGGCTTTTTTATGGCGGTTTTGGAGCAGTGGCTTCTTCCTTGCTGAGCGGCCTTTCAGGTTATGTCGATATAGGACTCGTTTTACTGTGGATATAGATAGTTTTGTACCTGTTTCCTCCAGCATCTTCACAAGGTCCTTTGCTGTTGTTCTGGGATTCAGATGAACGTGGTACATTCAGGCGTTTGGAAATTGCTCCCAAGGATGAACCAGACTTGTGGAGGTCTACAATTTTTTTCTGAGGTCTTGGCTGATTTCTTTTGATTTTCCCATGATGTCAAGCAAAGAGGCTTGAGGTAGGCCTTGAAATACATCCACATGTACACCTCCAATTAACTGAAATGATGTCAATTAGCCTATCAGAAGCTTCTAAAGCCATGACATAATTTTCTGGAATTTTCCAAGCTGTTTCAAGGCACTGTCAACTTAGTGTATGTAAACTTCTGACCCACTGGAATTGTGACGCAGTGAATTATAAGTGAAATAATCTCTGTAAACAATTGTTGGAAACATTACTTGTGTCATGCACAAAGTAGATGTCCTAACCGACTTGCCAAAACGATAGTTTGTTAACAAGAAATTTGTGGAGTGGTTGAAAAAACGAGTTTTAATGACTCCAACCTAAGTGTATGTGTATGTGTTGGGGGCATAGTGTCTGTTTTGAGAGATAGGAAGTGTGTGTATGTGTTGGGGGCATAGTGTCTGTTTTGAGAGATAGGAAATCTTGAATCATTTCTAAAGCTGGATCCCTGCACCACAGTACTACTGGAGCCTGGAGGTGGTGCAGAAAGAGGAGACTTTACAGGAGAGGAAGATCTCTGGAGACAGAGCTACACACTTGTAAACACTGTCTAGCATTCCCAACTTCAAGACAACTCTGGGGGGGGTTCAAAACTGTTCTGAAAAATAAAATGTCTTGATCAACAATTGGCCTCGCCAAACTTCAATGGAACGACGTTGGGTATTTGTTTAGCTCAGACTTCAAGGCTCTTCTCTCTCTCACGCACGCACGCACACACACACACACACACACACACACACACACACACACACACACACACACACACACACACACACACACACACACACGGAAGTAACACACTCTTACACTCACAGGAACTCACCCTCACCCTCTCCAGTGTAAATTGTGCAGGGCCCTGAGACAAATATAAGCCTTTGTTGATGGGCTGCTGAGTAGAAAAATGATTTTCTGCTGCGGCTTCCTCCTGGGTGAGTGGACCGGGCTGTTAAAGAGGATTAAAGAGTCTTGTCTGCTGTTAATGGAGCCCTGTCTTCATTAACATAGAGAGCCCTGTCTTCATTAACATAAGAGCACTGTCTTCATTAAAATAGAGAGCACTGTCTTCATTAACATAGAGAACCTATGGAGCCAAATATCGTATAGGCTTTCTCTGTCGTTCTCTCCCTCTGTCTTCTCTCTCATACAGTATGCTTTCTCTGTGTCTCCCTCTCTCTTCTCTCTCATACTGTATGCTTTCTCTGTGTCTCCCTCTGTCTTCTCTCTCATACAGTATGCTTTCTCTGTGTCTCCCTCTCTCTTCTCTCTCATACTGTATGATTTCTCTGTCGCTCCCTCTTTTTCTATCTCACGTGACACACATAGAACATCTCTGTCACACAAACACTGACTCCCTCTATTTCTCCCAGTGGTGTAAAGTACTTCAGTAAAAATACTTTAAAGTACTACTGAAGTAGTTTTTTGGGGTATCTGTACTTTACTGTACTATTGTCACGCCCTGGCTCTGGGGACTCTTATATGTTGAGCCAGGGTGTGGATTTTCTATGTGTTATTTTCTATGTTTTGTTCTAGTTCGTGTATTTCTATGTTGGCCAGGGTGGTTCCCAATCAGAGGCAGCTGTAGCTTGTTGTCTCTGATTGGGGCCCATACTTAGGCAGCCTGTTTGGCACTGTTTATTGTGGGATCTTGATCCGTAAGGTTTGTGTTTAACCTAGGACTTCACGTATCGTTTATTGTTTTTGTTCGTGTTGTGGTGTACTTAATAAATAATGTACGCTTATCACGCTGCGCCTTGGTCTGCATCATCTTATAACGATCGTGACAGAAGATCCCACCATAAGAGGACCAAGCAGCGTGTCCAGGAACAGACAGCCTGGACCTGGGAGGAGATCCTGGACGGGAAGGGATCCTGGACTTGGGAAGAGATTCAGGCCGGAATGGATCGCCGTCCCTGGGGGGAGACTGTGGAGGCGCGCTACAGAGAGGAGCAGCGGCAACGCAGAGGGTACCGGCCGAGGAGGAAGCCAGAGAGACAGCCCCAATATTTTTTTGGGGTGGGGGGCTAAAGGGGTGGTTGGCGGAGCCTAGAGTTAGAGCAGAGCCAACTCCCCGTACTCAGGCTAGAAAGCGTGAGACTGGGCAGGCTCCGTGTTATGCGGAGCTACGTACTGTGCCGCGAGTGTTCCGGCACAGTCCTGTACGTCCTGTGCTAGCACCACGCACGTGTCGTGCTAAGGTGGGCATGCAGCCAGGACGGAGTGTGCCGGCTCAACGCTCGTGGCCTCCAGTACCCCTCCTCGGTCCCGTATATCGTGCGCCAGTGCCACGTGCTGTAGTGCCAGTACGAGTGCACAGCCCTGTACGTCCTGTGCTGATGCCTCACACATATTGTGTGGAAGTAGGCATTCAGCCAGGACGGGTTGTGTCAGCTCTCCGCTCCAGACCTCCAGTCCGCCTCCACAGTCCGGCCCGGCCCGTTCCTGCTCCCCGCACCAAGCCTATGGTGCGTGTTCCCAGTCCAGCCCGGCCCGTTCCGGCTCCCCGCACCAAGCCTATGGTGCGTGTTCCCAGTCCAGCCCGGCCTGTTCCTGCTCCCCGCACCAAGACAGTGGTGCGCGTCGCCAGCCCGGTCCGGCCTGTTCCTGTCCCTCGCACCAAGCCTGTGGTGCGCGTCGCCAGCCCGGTCCGGCCCGTTCCTGCTCCCTGCACCAAGCCAGTGGTGCGCGTCGCCAGCCCGGTCCGGCCTGTTCCTGTCCCTCGCACCAAGCCTGTGGTGCGCGTCGCCAGCCCGGTCCGGCCTGTTCCTGTCCCTCGCACTAAGCCTGTGGTGCGCGTCGCCAGCCCGGTCCGGCCTGTTCCTGCTCCCCGCACCAAGCCAGTGGTGCGCGTCGCCAGCCCGGTCCAGCCTGTTCCTGCTCCCCGCACCAAGCCAGTGGTGCGTGTCGCCAGCCCGGTCCGGCCTCTTCCTGCTCCCCGCACCAAGCCAGTGGTGCGTGTCGCCAGCCCGGTCCGGCCCGTTCCTGCTCCCCGCACCATGTCAGTGGTGCGTGTCGCCAGCCCGGTCCGGCCCGTTCCTGCTCCCCACACCAAGCCAGTGGTGCGCGTCGTCAGCCCGGTCAGGCCAGTTCCTGCTCCCCGCACCAAGCCAGTGGTGCGCGTCGTCAGCCCGGTCGGCCCGTTCCTGCTCCCCGCACCAAGCCAGTGGTGTGCGTCGTCTGTCCGGCACTGTCCGTGCCTGTTCCACCGGTGCCTGGTCCGGCACCGGTCAGCTGCTCCACACCGGAGCCAGAGCAATCCGCTCCACCGATGTCCAGTCCAGCTCCGGCCAGCGGGACCAGACCAGGGGCGCTACGGGGGGGTAGAGAGAGAGTGGTGGTCACGCCCGGAGCCGGATCCGCCTCCGAGGCGTAATGCCCACCCGGCCCCTACCCTCTTGTGTTTGGTTGTTGCAGTCCGCGCCTTTGGGGGGGGGTACTGTCACGCCCTGGCTCAGGGGTCTCTTATATGTTGAGCCAGGGTGTGGATTTTCTATGTGTTATTTTCTATGTTTTGTTCTAGTTCGTGTATTTCTATGTTGGCCAGGGTGGTTCCCAATCAGAGGCAGCTGTAGCTTGTTGTCTCTGATTGGGGCCCATACTTAGGCAGCCTGTTTGGCACTGTTTATTGTGGGATCTTGATCCGTAAGGTTTGTGTTTAACCTAGGACTTCACGTATCGTTTATTGTTTTTGTTCGTGTTGTGGTGTACTTAATAAATAATGTACGCTTATCACGCTGCGCCTTGGTCCGCATCATCTTATAACGATCGTGACAACTATTTATAGTTTTTGACAACTTTTACTTTTACTTCACTACATTCCTAAAGAAAATTATGTACTTATTTCTCCATACATTTTCCCTTATACCCAAAAGTACCTCCTACATTTTGAATGCATAACAGGACAGGAAAATGGTCCAATTCATGCACTTATCAACATCCCTGCTCATCCCCATTTGTAAATGATGTCTGAGTTTCAGAGTGTGCCCCTGACTATCCATACATTTAAATCTGGCGGACTCGACAATCGTGCTGTCTGGTTTGCTTAATATAAGGAATTTGAAATGATTTATACTTTTACTTTCACTTTTGATACTTAAGTATATTTAAAATCAAATACTTTTAGACTTTTACTCAAGTAGTATTTTACTGGCTGACTTACACTTTTACTTGAGTCATTTTCTGTTAAAGTATCTTTACTTTTACTCATGTATGACAATTGGGTACTTTTTCCAAAACTGATTTCTCCCCATTAGGACAAAATCTCTTTCACATTCACCTGAAGAGTGGAAGGCAATTCTTATCTTGCAGAACAGACCAGAATCAGATCTGTTCTGGTGACATGGAGCACTGAACCAGACAGTGGACACTAACTGTAGCCACAGACCCTCCCTCCTCCACTTTCCCCAGCACTGCCCACCAACCCAGAAAGGAGTGGGGGAGAGTGACCTCTATGCCTGGCAGCCTCGCGTGTCATTGTGTCTGGGGCAGGGAAGGGAGAGGATCATTAAATGTGAAAGCTACAGTGCTCCCACTCGTGTTATTGTGTCTGGGGCAGGGAAGGGAGAGGATAATTAAATGTGAAAGCTACAGTGCGCCCACTTGTGTTATTGTGTCTTGGACAGGGAGGGACGTTATAATGAGAGGTGAAAGGACAAAACCACGCTCTCTCCTCCTCCGTGTGATGTCTCTGCTCTGTCCCACCGGCAGCTGGGTGAATGCCCTGCGTCTGGCTAGTAGATAAATAGAACCCCTAGGAGGGTCACTCCAATACTCACAATTTACACTGGAAATATACATGTGTGTGTCTGTGTTCTGTATGCAGGCTGTGGCCTCTCTGACCTAGGTAGCTGTGTCTGTTCAGTATGCACAGGGTAACTGTGTATGTGTTCAGTATGCACGCTGTTCCCTTCCTGCCCTGCGGTCTCCTAGTCGGTAGAGCTGTCTGTCAGGGATGGCATGCCGGTCTCCAGCCTCATGCTTTATTAGGGGACATTTCGGGTGTTAAAGAAGTTTATCCTTTCCAGACCCCTCTCTCTTATCTGCCTTTGTCCAGAAGCTCCTGGGGATCCTAAAGCGTTCTGTATTTGTAGTTCCTGCACTGTGAAATGAGAGAGGAGGATGAGGGGAGGGAGGCCGGCTGTATCCTGGTATAATTGTAGAAAGTAAAGCATTTATCTCTCTCTCTTTCTCACTGTCGTTTTGTCATTGTCCATCTCTTCAAACAAAATACAGACAGCAAAAACCTCCAGGTAAAAATATAGCCCAGGTCATGAGTTAGCGTGAAAGAAGAACACTGTATCTCGATGATATGAGTGTGTTATTTACTTCTGTATCTCGATGATATGAGTGTGTTATTTACTTCTCGATGATATGAGTGTGTTATTTACTTCTCTATCTCGATGATATGAGTGTGTTATTTACTTCTGTATCTCGATGATATGAGTGTGTTATTTACTTCTCTATCTCGATGATATGAGTGTGTTATTTACTTCTCGATGATATGAGTGTGTTATTTACTTCTCTATCTCGATGATATGAGTGTGTTATTTACTTCTGTATCTCGATGATATGAGTGTGTTATTTACTTCTCGATGATATGAGTGTGTTATTTACTTCTGTATCTCGATGATATGAGTGTGTTATTTACTTCTCTATCTCGATGATATGAGTGTGTTATTTACTTCTCGATGGTATGAGTGTGTTATTTACTTCTCTATCTCGATGATATGAGTGTGTTATTTACTTCTGTATCTCGATGATATGAGTGTGTTATTTACTTCTCGATGATATGAGTGTGTTATTTACTTCTGTATCTCGATGATATGAGTGTGTTATTTACTTCTCTATCTCGATGATATGAGTGTGTTATTTAATTCTCGATGGTATGAGTGTGTTATTTACTTCTCTATTTCGATGATATGAGTGTGTTATTTACTTCTGTATCTCGATGATATGAGTGTGTTATTTACTTCTGTATCTCGATGGTATGAGTGTGTTATTTACTTCTCTATCTCGATGGTATGAGTGTGTTATTTACTTCTCGATGATCTGAGTGTGTTATTTACTTCTGTATCTCGATGGTATGAGTGTGTTATTTACTTCTGTATCTCGATGGTATGAGTGTGTTATTTACTTCTCGATGATATGAGTGTGTTATTTACTTCTGTATCTCGATGGTATGAGTGTGTTATTTACTTCTCTATCTCGATGGTATGAGTGTGTTATTTACTTCTCTATCTCGATGGTATGAGTGTGTTATTTACTTCTCGATGATATGAGTGTGTTATTTACTTCTCGATGATATGAGTGTGTTATTTACTTCTCGATGATATGAGTGTGTTATTTACTTCTCGATGATATGAGTGTGTTATTTACTTCTCTATCTCGATGGTCTGTGCCTTGACACAATCCTGTCTCAGAGCTCTACGGACAATTCCTTCGACCTCATTGCTTGGTTTTTTGCTCTGACATTCACTGTCAACTGTGGGACCTTATATAGACAGGTTTGTGTCTTTCCAAATCATGTCCAATCATTTGAAATTGACTCCAATCAAGTTGTAGAAACATCTCAAGGATGATTAATGGAAACAGGATGCACCTGAGCTCAATTTCGAGTCTCATAGCAAAGGGTCTGAATACATATATGAATAAGATATTTCTGTTTTTTATTTTTAATACATTAGCAAAAATGTCAAAAAAACTGTTTTCTCTTTGTCATTATGGGGTATTGTGTGTAGATTGATGAGGAAATGTAAAAAAAAAAATCAATTTTAGAATAAGACTGCACCCTAACAAAATGTGGAAAAAGTCAAGGGATCTGAATACTTTCCTAATGCACTGTATCTAGACAATGTATCTAAATCGCTCCCAAACTCATTGAAGATCATAGATAAATTCAGCTTAAACTCAAGTTATAAAATAATCTAACCAAATCAGCCCTACTGCCTCTCAAGACCCCGATGGAGGACTCCATCTCTACTTATGGAATCCAAATCATTTCCCATTTTAAATATTGGGAATATATATATTTCCTTCCTTAGATAAAATCATTGCCAGAAACTTTAACAGAACACTCAAATAAATGATATCAGACCTCAGTAGTTGGACTAACATCCCAGTTGCTTTAACCGGCAGAAAATCAATTGTCAAAATGAATATATTGCCACGGCTGAATTTCTTTAGTTCAACGCTTCCCTTGTCTCCCCCTTCTGGCTATTGGGATAATATCCATAGTTTCAAAATGTATACGGGAAGGTAAGCGAGCCTGGAAAAGATTAACACACTTACATAGAGGGAAAGACGTACTGTAGGAGGACTATCCGTATCAAACTTTAAATTGCATTTCCAGGCACTAGCATTTCGCCGCATCCCTAAATTATTATTCCGCCACCTGGCTGAGTATAATCAGACATATGGTGTCTCCTATTGCCCTGGAAGAGGTGGTCTTCACTGATATATCCCTTAAACAATGTAATATGGTGTCTCCTATTGACCTGGAAGAGGTGGTCTCCACTGATATATCCCTTAAACAATGTAATATGGTGTCTCCTATTGACCTGGAAGAGGTGGTCTCCACTGATATATCCCTTAAACAATGTAATATGGTGTCTCCTATTGACCTGGAAGAGGTGGTCTCCACTGATATATCCCTTAAACAATGTAATATGGTGTCTCCTATTGACCTGGAAGAGGTGGTCTCCACTGATATATCCCTTAAACAATAAACTATGCTTTGGTCCTATTATTGCTCACACAATCTCTATTTGGAGCAACATTTTTAAACAATGTAACTGGGAATCAAAATGTCATGCCTTTACTCCAATATTTCACAATAACGCCTTGCGATCTGGAGTATAAAGGTGGGCTCTGATATCATGGACAGTAATGGTTTGAGAACATTCCAAGATTTGAAAGGCATACTGTACACATTACCAGGCAACTCCTTTTTTTCTATATTTACAAATTAGGTCAGCCATGCTGGACTATGGAGTCCCTTGGGAAACCCAACTACCGAACCATTCAATGATGGGATTCATAAACAAATTATCTGGGATCCCAAATCTGATCTCTATAATATATAAACTAATTTAGGTAAGCTCGTGTTCTGAGTTAGCCATTAAAAAAGTATGGTCCATAGATCTTTATGACCTGGTGTGATGGTGCATCGATCAGTTATACAGTTTAAAGCCGTTATTTTTGCGTTTTTGCCCAAAGGTCAACCTTTAAGCTGTCATACAATAAGAATGAGATGGTGGCTTGAGCCCTGAAGATCATTGCCTTGTACGAGGTCGGCATTAAGAAGCACCCAGGCTGAGAGGTGTGTGTGTGTGTGCGTGGTGTGTGTGTGTGTGTGTGTGCGCGCGTGTGTGTGTGTAGTGTGTGAGTGGGAGACAGATAGAGAGGGGTAATCTAGAAAATGACTGCTCTTTCATTGCAAGTTCATTTACTTTTGTGTGGCTGTTAGCAGAAAGGCACTTCTGCTGTCATCTGATGAAAGCAAAGTGTTTTCTGGCAAATGTTTTGCATTGATTTATTTTGTGTCAATAAAAACTATAGTTGGATGCTCTTAAAGCAAAAATACCATTTGGCTTTCAGTATAAAACACAGGTGAAAAGGTTTAAATCATGATGGATAGAATTTGATGAATTATCTCATGCCTGATGGTATTTGGTCTAAGGCACTGCATCGCAGTGCTAGCTGTGCCACTAGAGATCCTGGTTTGAATCCAGGCTCTGTCGTAGCCGGCTGCGACTGGGAGACCCATGGGGCGGCGCGCAATTGGCCCAGCGTCGTCCAGGGTAGGGGAGGGAATGGCCGGCAGGGATGTAGCTCAGTTGATAGAGCATGGCGTTTGCAACGGCAGGGTTGTGGGTTCGATTCCCACAGGGGGTATAAAAAAAAAAAAACTGTAAGTCGCTCTGGATAAGAGCGTCTGCTAAATGACTAAAAAAAAAATATATAGATATGTTTTTCCTGGAAGATGTCACTTGGTCCTGTCCCCTGTAGCTCAGTTGGTAAAGCATGGTGCTTGCAACGCCAGGGTTGTGGGTTCGTTTCCCACGGGGGGCCAGTATGAAAAATGTATGCACTCACTAACTGTAAGTCGCTCTGGATAAGAGCGTCTGCTAAATGACTAAAATGTAAAATGTAAAAAAATGAATGGCGAGTGGTTGTTAAAGGGGGGATTCCAGGAACACTGGATTAAATATTGATAAGGAAGGCGTCCCCAGGTTTAGGCGGTACAGAGATTGAATTATTAAATACCTGTCTGTGGTCGAGGCTGGGCTACCAGCTGTTCCACCTCAGAATAGATTAAATAATGACTACTCTGTCGCAATGGTACCCCCTAGCATCCACAGTTAGCTCTCAGCAATGGGACCAACTAGCATCCACAGTTAGCTCTCAGCAATGGGACCCCCTAGCATCCACAGTTAGCTCTCAGCAATGGGACCCACTAGCATCCACAGTTAGCTCTCAGCAGTGGGATCAACTAGCATCCACAGTTAGCTCTCAGCAGTGGGATCAACTAGCATCCACAGTTAGCTCTCAGCAGTGGGATCAA
>NW_025534743.1:140000-158744 GCF_020615455.1 Coregonus clupeaformis
CCCTGTTTCCCAGCTGGAGTTCCAGCTTGTGTCGGTGCGCACATGTACCAGGTAAGAGCTCCCATTGGTTCTAATGTATCTACTGGGAACATGATCTTTCTAAAAATAATATTACAAAACACATGGCATAACAGAAACATTGTAGAGACCTTATGCATTTTGCTTCTCTTTGTCCTGCTTCTGAAGCTCTGGGCGCGAGTCGTCCACCAGAGAGGACTACAACCACCTCTCATTGGACTTCAGCCCTGAGCGCACCTTGCTGAGCAGCCTAGCACTCACTTTCAAGGTCAGCACTTAGGGCTCAGCACTTTGAGGGTAGAGACTAACACCCAGGGCAAGCTGCCCACTGCCTCAGAATAATGTATCTTGTTATTGTAGTGGTATCATTCGTTTTGAAATGCTTTTGTTTCTAACCCAGGGCGAAAAGGTTGAATTCACATGTGAGGGCTGCAAAGGCCTCCAGGCCTCAAAGGTGGAGCAGTTCCATACACTGCATCTGTGAGTTGCCCCTTTATAACCTCTCATACGACTGGCAGTGTTTAATGAAATGAGTGGTCCTTGTGTCCTGAGCCTTTAGGAGTAGTTACCTTCCTGAGCAGGTTGTAGGACTTAGGGATGAGCACCACCAAACAAATTTCACTCTTCTGTTATTTTGTTGGCTGGTTTCATTGTCTGTCTGTTAATCTCTCTCCCTCTATGTTTCTGGGCAGTGTGCTGGTTCTGCATCTGAAGAGGTTTGGAGGACCTGGGGGGTTGGACAAGCTGGATGCTCCTCTTTTGTTTCCTCCAGAGCTGAGGCTCTCTGATCTCTGTGGGGACATGGTGCCACCCCTGCATAGTGCCAGCCCACAGGCTCTCACCAACCAGGCTCCCAGCATCCAGGTGTCCATCCCCCAGACCAAAACCAGCCAGGTCTCCAGCCCCCAGACCCTCACCAGCCAAGTCTCCAGCCCACCTGGACAGGCCAAAGACAGCGCCCACTGCTGTTCAGGTAGGTCATGGCACTATTCTTGCTCCAAAACCACACAAACCACCCACTCCCAAAACGGTCCTGCAGACAGAGAAGCTAGAAGCTGCAAATTAAAATGTTTCTCAGACATATTTAGTGATGTATCTGAGCTGTTTTAGACCAGAGCAATTCAGACAAGTGACCACGTTTTTCACAGCTCTTTATATGTATATTTGACCCCTCAGATTCAAATGACCAGGAACCAGGGAAAGTGTTGCAGACAGCCTCAGTGGTGAGGAGAGAGAGAGAGAAACCAGTGAAAAATAAGTCATTACAGAACACTGAGATAGTTATGAGGAGTACAGATGTAGTAGACCTCCTGCAGTAGACTAGTAGACTGTAGACAGTGTGGTGGACTGTAGAGGAAATGACAATCCTATGATCACAAGTGTTTTCTTACAGAAGCAGCAGCCAGTGAAGTCAGTGAATGGCTACTACCAGCTGACTGGCGTAGTGTCTCATTTGGGAGGCCTCGCAAGCTCCGGTAAGTAAATACCTTAAAACACACACATGCAGATACACAGTACATAAGACTTAGGCTGAATCCCAAATCCCTCCCTTCTGCTCAGCTCTCCATTTGCGTGTTCTCGTGCGCCTCTGCCATATACACAAGTATCCCAAAGCTGAGGGAGTGAAAATGATCGAGGGTGTAGGGCAGGGATCATCAACTAGATTCAGCCGCGGACCAATTATTTTCTTCTTCCCCAGATGGGCAGGGGTCCGGAACGTAATTACAAATCATTTGTAGACTGCAAATTGGCCGCATGAAGCCCAAGCAGATATAATATTTGACTCATTTCAAACCTTGCTTACATTTGTGTACAGTCACATACATCTCTTTATTGTGCGTGGGAATATTTTGCCACAGATTTCCAAAATGAAAATCACTTGGAGCTGATTTGCTGGTGTTTTTACAGTCTTTTAACAATTCAACATATTTTACTCAGAAAACATGGGGGGACCAAATAAAATCACCCGTGGGCCAAATTCGTTCCGCGGGTCGCCAGTTGGGAAACCCTGGTGTAGGGGATAATTAGACCCTCCAATAGCCACTTCAGCCAAGCGAAGTGCCATCCCGACATGCACCATGATATGTTTAGAGTTTGCGCAATTCAAAAGAATGGAGAGGCATGCCTAATTATATGCCACGTGTATTTGTTTATCTCTGATTTCGAAACTTGACACGTAACAGATAAAATACCTCCCATATTAAATGTTAACTTGTACAACACACTTCATTACCCACAAGAGCCTGACCCTTGACCTCTAGTCTGTCTTCCTTGTTCCACAGGGCACTACATTAGTGACATCCTGAATGCCAGTGGAAACTGGTTCTGTTGTAACGATAGCCAGGTGTCAATGTCCAATGAAGCCACTGTGCTGAGGACTAGAGCCCGGAGTGCTTACCTGCTCTTCTATATTTTCAGGTACTGCTTACTCTCGCCATCTATATTCTTGTGTTTCTATATACAGTATCTCACAAAAGTGAGTACACCCCTCACATTTTTGTAAATATTTGAGTATGTCTTTTCATGTGACAACACTGAAGAAATGACACTTTGCTACAATGGACAGGAGAGCAGCAGGCCTCAGCACACAGGGCCTAATAGGGCCACCAGCACCAGCCTCAACAGGGGCAGAACCTGGCCCAGCCTCAACACCCCAAGCCCAGACTCAACACCCATAGCCCAGCCTCAACACCCTCAGCCCAGCCTCAACACCCTCAGCCCAGCCTCAACACCCTCAGCCTAGCCTCAACACCCTCAGCCCAGCTTCAACACCCTCAGCCTAGCCTCAACACCTTCAGCCCATCTTCAACACCCTCAGCCCAGCCTCAACAGGGGTAGTACCAGGCCCAGCTTCAACACCCCCAGCCCAGTCTCAACAGGGGTAGAACCAGGCCCAGCCTCAACACCCTCAGATCTGCCTCGACAGGGGCAGCACTGGGCTCAGTCTCAACAGGGGCAGCACTGGCTCAGCCTCACACCCCCAGCCCAGCCTCAACACCCCCATGTTTGCCCCTCTTCATGTCTTTCCCTGACGATATTCCCACTGCTGTGTCAAAAAATAAAATAATAACTTAACGAATCTGATTTCTGATCTCCCCCCACCATAAATGGGATGACTCTCAAGCAAGAGTAAATCTCCGAGGTGGGGAGAGGGGTGAAGGAGGTTCAGAGAGGCTCGCGCGGCCGGCCCGGGAGGCAGGACAAAGGGAGGGAAGAGAAATGGTCTGTCAATCATGCGGCTCAAGGGAGACTTGCTCTTCAACACTAGCATGAGCATCCTTTTCAGTAGCGTACATCATAAATATCTGCCCTTATTTCGACTACTTGTATAAAGCGCATTGAAAAACTAATAAAGTATGCACACTAAATGTAGTACACATGTAAATGTGGTGGATAGAGTGTCTGATTATTTAGAGGGTGGACAATGTGGTATAACATCCCTTCTATTTGGTTTGGTTTGAAATCCTCCTGTTGTGAAATACATTGTGGTGTACAACCTCTTATTAATCATGGTGACACCGGATGCACTGCAATATTCGACATTGATCCAGGTCCCCAGGATGCCGGGGGAGGATTTTTTTTTTGCTTAATATTGTAGATTGTAGATTGTAACTTCCATCAATGTAATTGTCTGCATCACTTCCAATCCCCCATGTTATATATATATATATATATATATATATATATATATATATATATATATATATATATATATATATATATATATATATATATATATATATATATATATATATATATATATATATATATATATATATATATATATATATATATATATATATATATATATATATATATATATATATTTATACACTCTCCCGAGTGGCACAGTGGTCTAAGGCACTGCATCGCAGTGCTAGCTGTGCCACTAGAGATCCTGGTTCGAATCCAGGCTCTGTCGTAACCGGCCGCGACCGGGAGACCCATGGGGCGGCGCACATTTGGCCCAGCGTCGTCCAGGGTAGGGGAGGGAATGGCTGGCAGGGGATGTTGGTAGAGCATGGCGTTTGCAACGCCAGGGTTGTGGGTTCGATAAAATAATGTATGTGATAACTGTAAGTCGCTCTGGATAAGAGCGTCTGCTAAATGACTAAAATGTAAAATATATATATATACAGTGAGGGAAAAAAGTGTTTGATCCCCTGCTGATTTTGTACGTTTGCCCACTGACAAAGAAATGATCAGTCTATAATTATAATGGTAGGTTTATTTGAACAGTGAGAGACAGAATAACAACAAAGAAATCCTGAAAAACGCATGTCAAAAATGTTATAAATTGATTTGCATTTTAATGAGGGAAATAAGTATTTGACCCCCTCTCAATCAGAAAGATTTCTGGCTCCCAGGTGTCTTTTATACAGGTAACGAGCTGAGATTAGGAGAACACTCTTAAAGGGAGTGCTCTAATCTCAGTTTGTTGCCTGTATAAAAGACACCTGTCAACAGAAGCAATCAATCAATCAGATTCCAAATTCTCCACCATGGCTGAGACCAAAGAGCTCTCCAAGGATGTCAGGTACAAGATTGTAGACCTACACAAGGCTGGAATGGGCTACAAGACCATCGCCAAGCAGCTTGGTGAGAAGGTGACAACAGTTGGTGCGATTATTCGCAAATGGAAGAAACACAAAATAACTGTCAATCTCCCTCGGCCTGGGGCTCCATGCAAGATCTCATCTCGTGGAGTTGCAATGATCATGAGAACGGTGAGGAATCAGAACTACACGGGAGGATCTTGTCAATGATCTCAAGGCAGCTGGGACCATAGACACCAAGAAAACAATTGATAACACACTATGCCGTGAAGGACAGAAATCCTGCAGCGCCCGCAAGGTCCCCCTGCTCAAGAAAGAACATATACAGTGGGGAAAAAAAGTATTTAGTCAGCCAACAATTGTGCAAGTTCTCCCACTTAAAAAGATGAGAGAGGCCTGTAATTTTCATCATAGGTACACGTCAACTATGACAGACAAATTGAGAAAAAAAATCCAGAAAATCACATTGTAGGATTTTTTATGAATTTATTTGCAAATTATGGTGGAAAATAAGTATTTGGTCACCTACAAACAAGCAAGATTTCTGGCTCTCACAGACCTGTAACTTCTTCTTTAAGAGGTTACAGACACGGGGGGACCTAGTGAATGACCTGCAGAGAGCTGGGACCAAAGTAACAAAGCCTACCATCAGTAACACACTACGCCGCCAGGGACTCAAATCCTGCAGTGCAAGACGTGTCCCCCTGCTTAAGCCAGTACATGTCCAGGCCCGTCTGAAGTTTGCAAGAGTGCATTTGGATGATCCAGAAGAGGATTGGGAGAATGTCATATGGTCAGATGAAACCAAAATAGAACTTTTTGGTAAAAACTCAACTCGTCGTGTTTGGAGGACAAAGAATGCTGAGTTGCATCAAAAGAACACCATACCTACTGTGAAGCATGAGGGTGGAAACATCATGCTTTGGGGCTGTTTTTCTGCAAAGGGACCAGGACGACTGATCCGTGTAAAGGAAAGAATGAATGGGGCCATGTATCGTGAGATTTTGAGTGAAAACCTCCTTCCATCAGCAAGGGCATTGGAGATGAAACGTGGCTGGGTCTTTCAGCATGACAATGATCCCAAACACACCGCCCGGGCAACGAAGGAGTGGCTTCGTAAGAAGCATTTCAAGGTCCTGGAGTGGCCTAGCCAGTCTCCAGATCTCAACCCCATAGAAAATCTTTGGAGGGAGTTGAAAGTCTGTGTTGCCCAGCGACAGCCCCAAAACATCACTGCTCTAGAGGAGATCTGCATGCAGGAATGGGCCAAAATACCAGCAACAGTGTGTGAAAACCTTGTGAAGACTTACAGAAAACGTTTGACCTGTGTCATTGCCAACAAAGGGTATATAACAAAGTATTGAGAAACTTTTGTTATTGACCAAATACTTATTTTCCACCATAATTTGCAAATAAATTCATAAAAAATCCTACAATGTGATTTTCTGGAATTTTTTTTCTCATTTTGTCTGTCATAGTTGACGTGTACCTATGATGAAAATTACAGGCCTCTCTCATCTTTTTAAGTGGGAGAACATGCACAATTGGTGGCTGACTAAATACTTTTTTTCCCCACTGTACATGCCTGTCTGAAGTTTGCCAATGAACATCTGAATGATTCAGAGGAGAACTGGGTGAAAGTGTTGTGGTCAGATGAGACAAAAATTGAGCTCTTTGGCATCAACTCAACTCGCCGTGTTTGGAGGAGGAGGAATGCTGCCTATGGCCCCAAGAACACCATCCCCACCGTCAAACATGGAGGTGGAAATATTATGCTTTGGGGGTGTTTTTCTGCTAAGGGGACAGGACAACTTCACCGCATCAAAGGGACGATGGACGGGGCCATGTACTGTCAAATCTTGGGTGAGAACCTCCTTCCCTCAGCCAGGGCATTGAAATGGATCGTGGATGGGTATTCCAGCATGACAATGACTCAAAACACACGGCCAAGGCAACAAAGGAGTGGCTCAAGAAGTAGCACATTAAGGTCCTGGAGTGGCCTAGCCAGTCTCCAGACCTTAATCCCATAGAAAATCTGTGGAGGGAGCTGAAGGTTCGAGTTGCCAAACGTCACGCTCGAAACCTTAACGACTTGGAGAAGATCTGCAAAGAGGAGTGGGACAAAATCCCTCCTGAGATGTGTGCAAACCTGGTGGCCAACTACAAGAAACGTCTGACCTCTGTGATTGCCAACAAGGGTTTTGCCACCAAGTACTAAGTCATGTTTTGCAGAGGGGTCAAATACTTATTTCCCTCAATAAAATGCAAATCTATTCATAACATTTTTGACATGTGTTTTTCTGGATTTTTGTTGTTGTTATTCTGTCTCTCACTGTTCAAATAAACCTACCATTAAAATTATAGACTAATCATTTCTTTGTCAGTGGGCAAACGTACAAAATCAGCAGGGGATCAAATACTTTTTTCCCTCACTGTACACATATATACACACACATTTATACACACACACATACTTATTCCCCTTTATTACTTTCCAACCCCGCCACCCTTTCCCTACTTGGAGTAAACTAGTGAACAACAATGCTTAGGCCTCTACTTCAATCTTATACTTACTGTCTACATTTTATGGACACAGTCAATTTTACAATAATTATTTACATTTTAGTCATTTAGCAGACGCTCTTATCCAGAGCGACTTACATGAGCAATTAGGGTTAAGTGCCTTGCTCAAGGGCACATTGACAGATTTTTCACCTAGTCCGCTCGGGGATTAGAACCAGCAACTTTTCGGTTACTGGCACAAGGCTCTTAACCACTAAGCTACCTGTTTGTTTTTTCTCCTGAACTTCTTCTACTCTCAACCTCCAATCATTTTCATGATGTCCATCCGGTTTGCTTCTATATGCCATATCTTTCTAACTGTGCTCTTTCACAAAACCTCCCAACCTACAACCTATATACTTATTATGGACACAGTATGCTTACATTATTAGTTATCTTGTTATTATTTGTTGTTAGTTGTTATTAGTCCCATCCTTCAATTCCATTCAACACCTCCCATCTATCTTTTAACACCATCCACATAGGACTTCTATTTGCCATATATATTTCAACTGTACTGTGATGTCTTTCAAAAGTTCTGAACCTTTCTATTCTCATTGTTTCTACAGATTGTGAATTGAAAATATATTTTTTTGCTAAAAGTATTATTATGTTATTGATCGATTGACTATGACTTTTCAGATCACCCAGTAATGTTATCTGAAAGGTTAGCTCCAGGTAAATATTGCAATCCTTTAGCCATTCCTGGACCAGTGTCCAAAAACAAGCTACAAATGGACAGTACCAAACCAAATGATCTAATGATTCTGTCTCTTCGTGTCAACGGGTGCTGAAGGTGGGTGTGGTGTATGAATCAGGCGCAGGACGCAGAGGCTCAGTCCAAAGGCTTTAGTGCAATATTCACAAAAGACATAAGCACAATAAGCCCAAAGGCGAATACACGGCGCACACAGGCGACAAAACAAACGGCGCACTAACATGTGCAAAAGAACCTCTCCAAAACACTGGAGGGAAAATAGTATCTCCAACACGAAACAGAAGAGCAATCACACACAAAGACACACACAACCAACGAAAACTAAATAGGACACTATCGATTGACTATGACTTTTCAGATCACCCAGTAATGCTATCTGAAAGGTTAGCTCCATGTAAATATTGCAATCCTTTAGCCATTCCTGGACCAGTGTCCAAAAACAAGCTACAAATGGACAGTACCAAACCAAATGATCTAATGATTCTGTCTCTTCGCAGCAAAATCTGCAGAGCTGGGAAGATTGTATCCCCCATATAAATAACATTCTATTGGTAGCAAGAATTTTATATAATAATTTAAATTGAAAGATTCTAAGTTTTGAATCCGGTGTCGTTTTGCATATCAGTTCATAAACACTATGCCATGGGATCGGTACGTCAAAATGCTCTTCCCAACTATTTTGCAATCTATATGGGACGGCTGTCAATCCTTTGGTCCTTAAATGAAACTGATATACATTTTTATTTATCACAGTTTTCCTTAACCAATTATGTTCATTAATGCAAGGCCAACAGACAAGTTCCTTACCTTCTCCCCCTTCAACTTTCCTCTTCCATTTTTGCGGTAAGGCTGCAATTATTTGTTTGTAATTTTGGGTAGAGCAGACATTTCCATATGTTTTTGTTAGCTGCATGTGCGGCATAACTCCACCAGTCCTATAGATGATATCATTTACGAAGAATATACCTTTTTTTTGGTCAATTAGACTATTTGAGATTAACCACAATATTTGTTGCATTATTTGTTCTGTCGTTTATGGAGGATTAAATTGAAATTGCAACCAACTTTCTATGGCTTGTTTTAGAAATAGTGATATTTGGGAGATTATTTCCTTTTCAAATAACTGAAAGTGAGTGGTTGTAATCTGAAAAAAAGGGAAAAATGCCATTCTTGAACATTGGGTGGGCATATTGAAAATGCCATGCAATTTCAATAAAGACAAACAAATGTAAGATAATCCAATTGAAGATAATTCTGTTAACCATTGTAACTCTTTCAGCTCAGGAAGCTTTATCGTCTGGGATTCATGCCGGTCCTAATAGGAAACACAGCAAAGGGAAGCAGCTGGGCAGCTGACGTTATGGAGCCTTCTAACCCTCAATCAGGTCTGGAGGAGGAATGCCACATAAAGATTCAGTATCTTTTGATGTTACTCTCCAGTTGTATTCCATTTGAATAAATACAGACATGAAAACGCTGAGTTACGGATGTAACCATGGTCCTCTGAGTAGAGTAACGGGTCGTCAAACGACCAATGGGAACTCCTTCCATTTCACGTGATATGATTGAGATGCTTAATATCAAAGATGTTTACAGTGACGCCACACCCTTACTGTACCCATTTGACCTGTCACTATAAAATGTGATTGGTTCAGTTAAAGGCTAGTAGGGTAGGGGTTGGGTTAGCCCAGTCCCAGATCAGTTTGTGCTGTCTGTCTTCTATGTCATTGTCATACCATGACATAGGAGTTGCAAGACAGCACAAACAGATCTGGGACTCGAGCTAGGGTTGGGTTAAGTTTAGGTACCAATAATTGTTTAGTGGTTGGAGCGAGGTTAGAAAACACAATTCAATCCAGCAACCTTGCGTGTGGCAACCCATGTGATATGCCTTAAATCCAACACCAATTTACCACCTAGCAAGTGTATTTAACTCGCACTGGGTGCTGTAAGCTCTGCCCACTGACCATTGAGCTTTAATTGAACCAACCACATTCATTCTGCCCTTGAGGCAGAGCTGCCCTCAGGGCAATATTGAATAAGGAAAACTGTCCCTAACCAATCTGGGTTGTTGTTTGAGGTTTTGGCTAAATCTCTATTTCCTGTTTACATTCTTTTGACCAACCCTTTGTCCATCTTCTGGTGAATAAGAGAAAAAGCATTTAGCATTTCAATAAACCGATGACCAACCCACAAAGAACATGGAAGCTATCAAAAAACAAGGAAGATGAAGGCACTCTTGTCTTCAAATTAAAATGCCTTTATTGTGGTGGCATGTTCAATTGTCTTCATTGGTTAATTGACATGGCTTGTTTCTGCTGGTGCAAAAAGGTATGAAATCAGGTCATTTAATCGATTAACAACTACTTAAATTCTGGTGTAGTATTTTTCTCTTAGACCTAGTGGGAAGAATAAAAGTAAAAGTACATTCTGATTGACGAATACATAAAAAGTGTACATGAAATGTACATGAAGTTTGGCTTTTGCAAATGTCACTCAACATAACCTGTATATACTGAGATATTTGAGGTTTAGGATAGATAGCTAAGTTCCTCTAATTTAGGCCTACCTCTTCCTATTCTTATGACCCCCAAACTGTAGTTTTAGGCTCTTCTCGCCCCATCTAGTGGATAAAGAGAGTACTAACCTATTGCCCGGGTTTACTTGATACACTGCATTTATATGGACAGCAATACATTCATAACTAGTCAGACTGTGTTTATAGTACATTATAGTATTTAAGAGAGAGACTGTGTAGAGTGATACTATCTCTGCTTTGGAGGCTTTAGACCTGTTTCTCTCCTTCCTCCAGACCTCTGTCTCTTCAGGACTACTCTAGCCCAAGGCCGCAGAGGCCTATCTCAGCCGCCAGAAGCCTGACTCTTCCCAGGGCCAGCTCAGCCACCAGAGGGTCAGAGGAGACCCAGGGGGCCAGAGGAGAACGGGGGGCCGGGGTCAACATGGAACATCTTGGGTGAACCACAACACACCGCAGATGCAACCACAACACACTGCAGATGCATTGAAAATAAACTCTTTATTGTTTAGAGATGTCTGATATAGTATGGGGACAGGGCTTACTATCAAGCATGCCAGTTTTATTAGATCATTATAAACCCATGCATTATGGTCATCTTGGTCTAAAGGACATCCACTCCTTTGTGTACTCACAGAATTACATAGAATTTATCCCTGACCAAGGTGGCTGCCATTGTAAACACATTCTAGAGTTATGAAGGTTTATGACATAGGCCACTCTATGTTTCTGGATATTGTATCTCTATGTGTAAACTGATGGCTGCTTCTTCTTCACAGGTTGCCTAACATTGGCAACACTTGCTTCCTTAACGCCACCCTGCAGTGCCTTCTGGTCCTGCCTTACTTCTCAAAGGAAATCCTACGCCAGGAACAACTCTGGAGCTCCTCCCCCTTCTCCAACCTGCTCAGGTAAGGGAAGGCTCAAGAGCAGACACACACCCACCCACCCACTATTTGTGGTCATAAATTAAAGAAGGGACACACTCTTTTCCCGCCACTTCGATAGAAAGTGATTTTCGTAGCAGGTTAGGAGAGCATTTTCGCTAACCCTAACCCTTTTCCTAACCTTAATCTCAGTCTCCTAATCGGCTACGTTAATTCTCCTAACCTGCTGCGTAAGTTCCTGTAAGCTGCTAGGGAAAAAGTCACTTCGGTATCGAAGTGGCATGAAAAGAGTGTTTCCCATTGCGAAAGAAAGCCATCTATATTAGAATAACGTGAGCCACAAAACTGCGGCAGGATCATCTCCTTCAATGATGCGCTGACTTTCTTTAGTCAGTTGAGAGCAGTATCCAAACCAAATATCTTAGGAGAATAAACAACACATTTTTGAAGTTTTGCTTCATTGTCCGTCCTCAAAGGTGAAATTGCATTGTATCGAATTAATCATTTCCAATGATGGGGTGCCGCTAGTTTAAGAATATTTGGATATACTCATCTGCCTCTTCAGCCGTAGGCCAGTAGGTTGACGCCATCCAGTCAGCTGCTAATTTACTCTCTGTCTCCCCTACAGGTCTCTGTCTGATGTGCACCGTTCGGGTCTACCTGACAGTGGCGCAAACCAGGCCTCAAAAGCAGTCCTCATGTGGAAGGTCAAGTACTCCTTGTCAGGACAAGATTTGAAGTATCTGGGGGACTCGCAACAGGTAACTGAGGCGCTACTCTCTTCTGTACGAGCGCTCTTTTAGCAAGGGTTCATTTTCTCTTCGTAATTTGATTTTCTCTTCTTCCTCATAGGACGCACACGAGTTACTTGTGAATATGCTGTGCCAGCTGAAGGAGGAGGGCACGACACTGAAGATGCTCGGGGTGAGCTATACCTGCCCTGTTTCCCAGCTGGAGTTCCAGCTTGTGTCGGTGCGCACATGTACCAGGTAAGAGCTCCCATTGGTTCTAATGTATCTACTGGGAACATGATCTTTCTAAAAATAATATTACAAAACACATGGCATAACAGAAACATTGTAGAGACCTGATGCATTTTGCTTCTCTTTGTCCTGCTTCTGAAGCTGTGGGCGCGAGTCGTCCACCAGAGAGGACTACAACAACCTCTCATTGGACTTCAGCCCTGAGCGCACCTTGCTGAGCAGCCTAGCACTCACTTTCAAGGTCAGCACTTAGGGCTCAGCACTTTGAGGGTAGAGACTAACACCCAGGGCAAGCTGCCCACTGCCTCAGAATAATGTATCTTGTTATTGTAGTGGTATCATTCGTTTTGTAATGCTTTTGTTTCTAACCCAGGGCAAAAAGGTTGAATTCACATGTGAGGGCTGCAAAGGCCTCCAGGCCTCAAAGGTGGAGCAGTTCCACACACTGCCTCTGTGAGTTGCCCCTTTATAACCTCTCATACGACTGGCAGTGTTTAATGAAATGAGTGGTCCTTGTGTCCTGAGCCTTTAGGAGTAGTTACCTTCCTGAGCAGGTTGTAGGACTTAGGGATGAGCACCACCAAACACATTTCACTCATCTGTTATTTTGTTGGCTGGTTTCATTGTCTGTCTGTTAATCTCTCTCCCTCTATGTTTCTGGGCAGTGTGCTGGTTCTGCATCTGAAGAGGTTTGGAGGACCTGGGGGGTTGGAGAAGCTGGAGGCTCCTCTTTTGTTTCCTCCAGAGCTGAGGCTCTCTGATCTCTGTGGGGACATGGTGCCACCCCTGCACAGTGCCAGCCCACAGGCTCTCACCAACCAGGCTCCCAGCATCCTGGTGTCCATCCCCCAGACCAAAACCAGCCAGGTCTCCAGCCCCC
Source organism: Coregonus clupeaformis (assembly GCF_020615455.1). Classification (NCBI taxonomy): domain Eukaryota; kingdom Metazoa; phylum Chordata; class Actinopteri; order Salmoniformes; family Salmonidae; genus Coregonus; species Coregonus clupeaformis. The sequence continues at coordinate 153,141 of NW_025534743.1, forward strand.
AGACCCTCACCAGCCAAGTCTCCAGCCCACCTGGACAGGCCAAAGACAGCGCCCACTGCTGTTCAGGTAGGTCATGGCACTATTCTTGCTCCAAACACCACACAAACCACCCACTCCCAAAACGGTCCTGCAGACAGAGAAGCTAGAAGCTGCAAATTAAAATGTTTCTCAGACATATTTAGTGATGTATCTGAGCTGTTTTAGACCAGAGCAATTCAGACAAGTGACCACGTTTTTCACAGCTCTTTATATGTATATTTGACCCCTCAGATTCAAATGACCAGGAACCAGGGAAAGTGTTGCAGACAGCGTCAGTGGTGAGGAGAGAGAGAGAGAAACCAGTGAAAAATAAGTCATGACAGAACACTGAGATAGTTATGAGGAGTACAGATGTAGTAGACCTCCTGCAGTAGACTAGTAGACTGTAGACAGTGTGGTGGACTGTAGAGGAAATGACAATCCTATGATCACAAGTGTTTTCTTACAGAAGCAGCAGCCAGTGAAGTCAGTGAATGGCTACTACCAGCTGACTGGCGTAGTGTCTCATTTGGGAGGCCTCGCAAGCTCCGGTAAGTAAATACCTTAAAACACACACATGCAGATACACAGTACATAAGACTTAGGCTGAATCCCAAATCACTCCCTTCTCCTCAGCTCTCCATTTGCGCGTTCACGTGCGCCTCTGCCATATACACAAGTATCCCAAAGCTGAGGGAATGAAAATGATCGAGGGTGTAGGGCAGGGATAATCAACTAGATTCAGCCGCGGACCAATTATTTTCTTCTTCCCCAGATGGGCAGGGGTCCGGAATGTAATTACAAATCATTTGTAGACTGCAAATTGGCCGCAAGAAGCCCAAGCAGATATAATATTTGACTCATTTCAAACCTTGCTTACATTTGTGTACAGTCACATACATCTCTTTATTGTGCGTGGGAATATTTTGCCACAGATTTCCAAAATGAAAATCATTTGGAGCTGATTTGCTGGTGTTTTTACAGTCTTTTAAAAATTAAACATTTTTTGCTCAGAAAACATGGGGGACCAAATAAAATCACCCGTGGGCCAAATTCGTTCCGCGGGTCGCCAGTTGGGAAACCCTGGTGTAGGGGATAATTAGACCCTCCAATAGCCACTTCAGCCAAGCGAAGTGCCATCCCGACATGCACCATGATATGTTTAGAGTTTGCGCAATTCAAAAGAATGGAGAGGCATGCCTAATTATATGCCACGTGTATTTGTTTATCTCTGATTTCGAAACTTGACACATGTAACAGATAAAATACCTCCCATATTAAATGTTAACTTGTACAACACACTTCATTACCCACAAGAGCCTGACCCTTGACCTCTAGTCTGTCTTCCTTGTTCCACAGGGCACTACGTTAGTGACATCCTGAATGCCAGTGGAAACTGGTTCTGTTGTAACGATAGCCAGGTGTCAATGTCCAATGAAGCCACTGTGCTGAGGACTAGAGCCCGGAGTGCTTACCTGCTCTTCTATATGTTCAGGTACTGCTTACTCTCGCCATCTATATTCTTGTGTTTCTATATACAGTATCTCACAAAAGTGAGTACACCCCTCACATTTTTGTAAATATTTGAGTATGTCTTTTCATGTGACAACACTGAAGAAATGACACTTTGCTACAATGTAAAGTAGTGAGTGTACAGCTTGTATAACAGTGTAAATTTGCTGTCCCCCCAAAATAACTCAACACACAGCCATTAATGTCTAAACCGCTGGCAACAAAAGTGAGTACACCCCTAAGTGAAAATGTCCAAATTGGGCCCAAAGTGTCAATATTTTGTGTGGCCACCATCATTTTCCAGCACTGCCTTAACCCTCTTGGGCATGGAGTTGCCACTGGAGTCCTCTTCCACTCCTCCATGATGACGTCACAGAGCTGGTGGATGTTAGAGACCTTGCACTCCTCCACCTTCCGTTTGAGGATGCCCCACAGATGCTCAATGGGGTTTAGGTCTGGAGACATGCTTGGCCAGTCCATCACCTTTACCCTCAGCTTCTTTAGCAAGGCAGTGGTTGTATTGGAGGTGTGTTTGGGGTCGTTATCATGTTGGAATACTGCCCTGCGGCCCAGTCTCCGAAGGGAGGGGATCATGCTCTGCTTCAGTATGTCACAATACATGATGGCATTCATGGTTCCCTCAATGAACTGTAGCTCCCCAGTGCCGGCAGCACTCATGCCATGCCCCAGACCATGACACTCCCACCACCATGCTTGACTGTAGGCAAGACACACTTGTCTTTGTCCTCCTCACCTGGTTGCCGCCACACACGCTTGACACCATCTGAACCAAATAAGTTTATCTTGGTCTCATCAGACCACAGGACATGGTTCCAGTAATCCATGTCCTTAGTCTGCTTGTCTTCAGCTAACTGTTTGCAGGCTTTTTTGTGCATCATCTTTAGAAGATGCTTCCTTCTGGGACGACAGCCATGCAGACCAATTTGATGCAGTGTGCGGCGTATGGTCTGAGCACTGACAGGCTGACCCCCCACCCCTTCAACCTCTGCAGCAATGCTGGCAGCACTCATACGTCTATTTCCCAGGTGCACTCAACTTCTTTGGTCGACCATGGCGAGGCCTGTTCTGAGTGGAACCTGTCCTGTTAAACCATTGTATGGTCTTGGCCACCGTGCTGCAGCTCGGTTTCAGGGTCTTGGCAATCTTCTTATAGCCCAGGCCATCTTTATGTAGAGCAACAATTATTTTTTTCAGATCCTCAGAGAGTTCTTTGCCATGAGGTGCCATGTTGAACTTCCAGTGACCAGTATGAGGGAGTGTGAGAGCGATGACACCAAATTTAACACACCTGCTCCCCATTCACACCTGAGACCTTGTAACACTAACGAGTCACTTGACACCGGGGAGGGAAAATGGCTAATTGGGCCCAATTTGGACATTTTCACCTAGGGGTGTACTCACTTTTGTTGCCAGCGGATTAGACATTAATGGCTGTGTGTTTAGTTATTTTGAGGGGACAGCAAATGTACACTGCTGTTTACTCACTACTTTACATTGTAGCAAAGTATAATTTATTCAGTGTACTCACTTTTGTGAGATACTGTATGTGTACTGTATGTACAGTAAGTGGTTCCTTTCACCCTTCAGGACAGGAGAGCAGCAGGCCCCAGCACACAGGGCCTAATAGGGCCACCAGCACCAGCCTCAACAGGGGCAGAACCTGGCCCAGCCTCAACACCCCAAGCCCAGACTCAACACCCATAGCCCAGCCTCAACACCCTCAGCCCAGCCTCAACACCCTCAGCCTAGCCTCAACACCCATCAGCCCAGCTTCAACACCCTCAGCCTAGCCTCAACACCTTCAGCCCAGCTTCAACACCCTCAGCCCAGCCTCAACAGGGGTAGTACCAGGCCCAGCTTCAACACCCCCAGCCCAGTCTCAACAGGGGTAGAACCAGGCCCAGCCTCAACACCCTCAGATCTGCCTCGACAGGGGCAGCACTGGGCTCAGCCTCAACAGGGGCAGCACTGGCTCAGCCTCACACCCCCAGCCCAGCCTCAACACCCCCATGTTTGCCCCTCTTCATGTCTTTCCCTGACGATATTCCCACTGCTGTGTCAAAAAATAAAATAATAACTTAACGAATCTGATTTCCGATCTCCCCCCACCATAAATTATGACTGGTCTGTCAATCATGCGGCTCAAGGGAGACTTGCTCTTCAACACTAGCATGATCATCCTATTCAGTAGCTTACATCATAAATATCTGCCCTTGTTTCGACTACTTGTATAAAGCGCATTGAAAAACTAATAAAGTATACACACTAAATGTAGTACACATGTAAATGTGGTGGATAGAGTGTCTGATTATTTAGAGGGTGGACACTGTGGTATAACATCCCTTCTATTTGGTTTGGTTTGAAATCCTCCTGTTGTGAAATACACTGTGGTGTACAACCTCTTATTAATCATGGTGACACCGGATGCACTGCAATATTCGACATTGATCCAGGTCCCCAGGATGTCGGGGGAGGATTTATATTTTTTTTTGGGGGGGGTAGATCTGCTTAATATTGTAGATTGTAACTTCCATCAATGTAATTGTCTGCATCACTTCCAATCCCCCATGTTTTATATATATATATATATATATATATATATACAGTGAGGGAAATAAGTATTTGATCCCCTGCTGATTTTGTACGTTTGCCCACTGACAAAGAAATGATCAGTCTATAATTATAATGGTAGGTTTATTTGAACAGTGAGAGACAGAATAACAACAAAGAAATCCTGAAAAACGCATGTCAAAAATGTTATAAATTGATTTGCATTTTAATGAGGGAAATAAGTATTTGACCCCCTCTCAATCAGAAAGATTTCTGGCTCCCAGGTGTCTTTTATACAGGTAACGAGCTGAGATTAGGAGAACACTCTTAAAGGGAGTGCTCCTAATCTCAGTTTGTTGCCTGTATAAAAGACACCTGTCCACAGAAGCAATCAATCAATCAGATTCCAAATTCTCCACCATGGCCGAGACCAAAGAGCTCTCCAAGGATGTCAGGTACAAGATTGTAGACCTACACAAGGCTGGAATGGGCTACAAGACCATCGCCAAGCAGCTTGGTGAGAAGGTGACAACAGTTGGTGCGATTATTCGCAAATGGAAGAAACACAAAAGAACTGTCAATCTCCCTCGGCCTGGGGCTCCATGCAAGATCTCATCTCGTGGAGTTGCAATGATCATGAGAACGGTGAGGAATCAGAACTACACGGGAGGATCTTGTCAATGATCTCAAGGCAGCTGGGACCATAGTCACCAAGAAAACAATTGATAACACACTATGCCGTGAAGGACAGAAATCCTGCAGCGCCTGCAAGGTCCCCCTGCTCAAGAAAGAACATATACATGCCTGTCTGAAGTTTGCCAATGAACATCTGAATGATTCAGAGGAGAACTGGGTGAAAGTGTTGTGGTCAGATGAGACAAAAATTTAGCTCTTTGGCATCAACTCAACTCGCCGTGTTTGGAGGAGGAGGAATGCTGCCTATGGCCCCAAGAACACCATCCCCACCGTCAAACATGGAGGTGGAAATATTATGCTTTGGGGGTGTTTTTCTGCTAAGGGGACAGGACAACTTCACCGCATCAAAGGGACGATGGACGGGGCCATGTACTGTCAAATCTTGGGTGAGAACCTGCTTCCCTCAGCCAGGGCATTGAAATGGATCGTGGATGGGTATTCCAGCATGACAATGACCCAAAACACACGGCCAAGGCAACAAAGGAGTGGCTCAAGAAGTAGCACATTAAGGTCCTGGAGTGGCCTAGCCAGTCTCCAGACCTTAATCCCATAGAAAATCTGTGGAGGGAGCTGAAGGTTCGAGTTGCCAAACGTCAGGCTCGAAACCTTAACGACTTGGAGAAGATCTGCAAAGAGGAGTGGGACAAAATCCCTCCTGAGATGTGTGCAAACCTGGTGGCCAACTACAAGAAACGTCTGACCTCTGTGATTGCCAACAAGGGTTTTGCCACCAAGTACTAAGTCATGTTTTGCAGAGGGGTCAAATACTTATTTCCCTCAATAAAATGCAAATCTATTTATAACATT